>NC_134798.1:3079803-3082303 GCF_046742065.1 Oratosquilla oratoria
CTTCATAAGAATAGAGACCTCTTACAGAAATTCATTTCAATTAGTCCCCCTTTGCCACATATGTATGGTCTCATTAAGACTCATAAATGTAACAACCCCGCTAGACCTATTGTTTCTTCAATTGGTTCCGCTTCTTACAAGCTTTCCAAATGGCTAGTTACTATCCTTAGCCCTTTAGTAGGTACAATCTCTTCTTCTCATGTTACAAACACTTCTGATTTAATAGACAAACTCCATAATATTAAACCTAATTATAAGTTTACATTGGTTAGTTTTGATATAGTCAGTTTATTCACAAAAGTTCCCATAAATGATTTATTATTTTACCTTCAAGATGAACTTAATAAACATGTTCTTCCATTGCCATCATCTACATTGATTGAACTAATTAAGTTATGTGTCAAAGATTGCAAGTTTCAATTCAATGGTAATTTCTATTTCCAAAAATTTGGCATGAGTATGGGAAACCCTTTATCCCCAGTTTTAAGTAATTTATACATGGAATTTTTTTAAACTAAAATATTACGCACAATCTTCAACCTAACATCCCTTGGCTTAGGTATATTGATGACATTTTATGTCTTTGGCCAGAAGAAAAAAATGTCCATAATTTTTTAACTAAGTTGAATACCCTTGTTGATTCTATTGAATTTACTTAAGAAATTGAGAAAAATTGTACCTTACCTTTCTTAGATTGCACTATCCTACGTCATGACAATAGCCTTAAATTTAAAGTATATCGTAAACCAACCAATGTAAGTTCATATATTCATTATTCTTCTTCTCATCCAAATAATATTAAACGTACAGTATTTGCCTCAATGTATTTAAGAGCTTTTCGTATTTGTAGTCCTGAATTTATTGATGAAGAAATCAGAAATTATTTTAACATTGGGCTAGCATTAAAATAACCTAAGCAATTCCTTGATATTGCTTACAATTTTGCAAGGAAATCATTTTTAACTCCTCAGCCTAAATCACCTTTCAATTATCATAATGTTTTAATTTTACCATTTCAAGAAAATTTGTTAAGTATCACAGAATTATTAAAAAGATTTAACATAAAGGTAGTTTTTAAACATGATAGTACAGTAAAACATAAACTCATCAACAATAGTATTGAAATTAAAAAAGGATGCATTTATAAAATTCCTTGCAAAATGTGTAATCAATCTTACATAGGTCAAACTGCCAAACCCTTAAACATTAGAATTGAACAACACAAGAAAAATGTTAGGGATGGCAATCATTCTAGTGGTATATTCAAGCATATTGAATTAAATAATCATCCAGTTGATTGGGGTAATGCCCAGGCAATCTATTATACCAACAACATAATAGCAAGAAATTTAATAGAGTGCAGTTTGATTCATACCACCAGTAATCAAAATACCAACCTACATAAAGGCTTGTACAAACTTGATAATTTCATTTGTCAAGAAATTAGTAAGATAATAGCAGGTAAAATATAACCCAACGAATTGACCTAATGTCGCCCTATATCATTAGTAGAAACAGTGACCCTTGGCGACTGTGACCTGATGTCGCCCCACCATCGTAAGATAATTGACAATGACCTTCCGCTCTCCAGGGGGTAATTGGTCGCTACGCTTATTCAAACTGTCCTTGTTCCTTTGTATCATGTATATATTGTCTATGGATTCCTATCACTATGTACTTGTTGCACTGAAGATGTAATATACGAAAGCGCTCTGCTTCGTTAGTTTCTTTTTCCAAGTGGTCTACTTTGCACATATATGTATATATATATATATATATATATATATATATATATATATATACATAAAATATACATATATGATAAGTGACATGACATAATATAGTATAATGTTGATTTAATGTAATATAGGATAATATATATACAACACAGTATATCGTAACATAATGTGTCATGATATTATATAAAATATTATAAAATATGATATAATATATAATTGATATAAGATATACCTGTGTAATAAGTGACATGACATAATATAGTATACTGTTGATGTAATGTAATATAAGATAATATATATACAAGATAGTATAATGTAACATAATGTCATGATATCATATAAAATATTACAAAATATGATATGATATATAGTTCACTCGGATGTTTTGTTTTAACTGGATTTAGACGATTTCATTTAGCCAAGAAGAATCTCCAAGCTGTCAAAGGGTCTTTAACTATGAAATTATTGGTCAGTGAAATTATTGTTCTCTGGCTAAGGTCAGACATTTCCCTGCAGGAATTTTGGGTCCCAAAGGTCTAAGAGAGCTTGTTATTACTGATGACAAATTATCATATTCAGCCAAAGTTTTCATTCGAAATGCCAAATATATTCCTCAGTTTTAATATTTATAATTTTTACTATTGGAATTGTTATAGACATCGGAATGTCAGTATAGTTGCATTAAAATCGATCATACTTATACTAAGTGAAACAATAACATTTGTTATTTTTGCTTAACTTCTTAGCTAGCTAAGTAATTA
>NC_134798.1:3092303-3099803 GCF_046742065.1 Oratosquilla oratoria
CATGCAGAGAAGGAGAAGACGGGGAGAAATCTCTTCGGGGAGAAATCCCTCCTCACATATCTGTCTTACTACAAGAATCTGATCTACACAACCCATACCTGTCCTAAAACCACACTGTTCCTCACCAATTACTCCCTCTGTTCCTCTCCTAATCCTCTCAATCAAAACCCTCTCATAAGCCTTCCCAACTACACTCAACAAGCTGATCCCTCTGAAACTACTACACTCACACCTGTCCCACTTTCCCTTGTAAAGTGGAACTATACAGGCACTCCTCCAGTCCTCCGGCGCTCTACTCTCTCTTAAACAAACATTAAATAACCTCACCAGCCAATCCACCATAACTGCACCTCCTTTCTTCAGGCACTCTACATGGCATCCATCCAACCCAGGTGCCTTGACTGGTCTCATCATCTTAACAGCTGCTTTCACTTCATCTTTTCCTATTTCTCCTCCATTTTCCTCACTCATCACTCTCATTTCCTTAGCACATCTCACTGCAACTACCTTTCGTTCTAGTCCTTACCATTCCCACTGGTGCGATTAGGCGTATGGTAAAAAAGGGTTTATATGGGGGAGCAGTAAGCGCCCTCCCCAATCTCGGTAATCAGATAGATTACGAGTTCATACGCTTTTAGATCGTCTGTGGTCGAGTGGTCAAAGGCGGGTGTTGTGGAGCCTCTCTTGGGTTCATAAGCAGTGGATCGAATCCTCTGCGCGACGGTCATGGAGATTGTATGATTAAAGTCGCTGTCCACTAGCAAATTATTCACACACACACACACACACACACACACACACACACACACACACACACACACACACACACATATATATATATATATATATATATATATATATATATATATATATATATATGAGAGAGAGAGAAATTCGCTGGTAACAGCGGCATCAATCTGATAACTTTTCATGACAGGCGCATGTAGGATTCGAACCCGTATGATTACGTTCACAGAGTCTTAACCCACTATATCACAGGGACTGTAAAAGTCTTGTAACCTGGAATCGAACTGATTCCCGAGCATAGGAAAGATCACTAATCTGCGACCCCATTTCCTGTTTTACACAAGGCCCAAACCCACTAGTGGCAAGGGGTAAGGATCGGAACAAATCTCTTTCACGCTTTTCGCCACTGTAACTATGAGAGAAATTCGCTAGTAACCACGACATCAATCTGAAGGTAATCTTATGGGTGGCCGAAAGTAGTGGGTTCGAATTCTACATGCGATTGTCATAAAAATTATCAGATTGATGTCGCTGTTACTAGCGAATTTCTCTCAGAGTTTCAAAGGCGAAAAGAGTGAAAGGATGACAACAGGCCTCGGTTCTTTTCATAGATCTCCATAAGAAGAAATGTTGGATTATTGTCTTTGTTATAAAAATATGGGTCTATTTCAATATCCCTGCATTTATGAAAATGAAGAGGAGGAAGAGGAAGAGGAGGAGGAGGAGGACGAGGCGACGGAGAAGGAGGAAGATTAGTCATTGGTTGTCATCTCTTCTTATGCTAAAAAGTGCACGTAAACACTCGAATATAATCGAGAAATACTGTTATTGTTCAAAGACTAGAGTGCCTCAGCGAGAATTATAAAATCTTGTCTCAATTAGTTCATATATTGCAGCTATCGTTTATCTATAATTTCTGGCTGCCACATGACGATTTTATTCAGCTGAAGAAACACGTTCCTTACCTTTTGAATTGATTTGTCACAGGAAATGCTAATTATCTACTTTATGGTCTAGAATATGATTTGCAAAGAATCATAAATATGTGAGCCCACTGCTACCCAGATGAAAGCTACGATAATATTAACTAGCCTGCTGTAATCCAAGATAAAAGGGAAACGCGCAAACTGGCATGAGAGGAGTGAAATCTCTCTCTCTTTCTCTCTCTCTCTCTCTCTCTCTCTCTCTCTCTCTCTCTCTCTCTCTCTCTCTCTCTCTCTCTCTCTCTCTCTCTCTCTCTCTCTCTCTCTCTCTCTCTCTCTCTCTCTCTCTCTCTCTCTCTCTCTCTCTCTCTCTCTATCGCCCCCTCTCTCTCGCCCCCTCTCCTTCTCCCTACATCCCTCCCTCCCTCCCTCCCTCCTTCCTTCTCTCCCTACCGCTTGTCTCCTCTCTGTGTCCGTCTCTCCTTTATCCCCTCCTCCTTCTCTTTTCCTTCTCTACCACTCTCCCTCCTTCCCCCTCCCCTACCTCTCTCCTTCCTTCCACCTCCCTTCCCTCTCTTCTCTCCCTTCCTCCCGTCCCTCCTTTCGTCTACCCTCCCTCCCATCCCTCCCTCGACCCATCATACGTACAAAGCCTCCCTCTCCGCCCTTACTTCCATATATCTCGCAGGTGATGTTGATTGCATGTTATATAAAGTCATCATTTCACGGACTTTAGTGACATCCCTTGGGAGAAGTATTCATAAATATTTTATGACTGGTGATTGATCCTCACTACAAAAACAATGCTAATTAATTCTAACTCTTAGGCTGTGTTCACACGAGGGGTTTGAACCGCGCGGAAACTGCGGTGGTGCCACATAGTCAAGGAAAAAATGCGCGTTTATTTGTTAACACTTCCATTGACTTACATTCTAATTGAGCCGCCGCGGTTGAAACCGCTGGTGTGAACAGAGCCTTATTGTCTCTCCACCCTGCTAATCTCTTTAAAGCGTTCTTTTGCCTCTTCTGTGGCAAAATCTCTTCGGTAACATATTGTCCTCGTGGATAGAAGCGCTGATTATTTCTGACAAAATACTCAGTACTTCCTCTCTCTTAAATTCTCTTCCCTTTGTGTTGTGTTGTGTTTTGCGTGTGTGCGTGTGTGGGTGCTTGTGTGTGTGTGTGTATGTGTGTGTGTGTGTGTGTGTGTGTGTGTGTGTGTGTGTGTGTGTGTGTGTGTGTGTGTGTGTGTGTGTGTGTGTGTGTGTGTGTGTGTGTGTGTGTGTGTCTGTGTGTGTGTGTGTGTGTGTGTGTGTGTGTGTGTGTGTGTGTGTGTGTGTGTGTGTGTGTGTGTGTGTGTGTGTGTGTGTGTGTGTGTGTGTGTGTGTGTGTGTGTGTGTGCGTGTGTGTGTGTGTGTGTGTGTGTGTGTGTGTGTGTGTGTGTGTGCGTGTGTGCGTGTGTGCGTGTGTGTGTGTGTGTGTGCGTGTGTGCGTGTGTGCGTGTGCGTGTTTGTGTGTGTGTGTGTGTGTGTGTGTGTGTGTGTGTGTGTGTGTGTGTGTGTGTGTGTGTGTGTGTGTGTGTGTGTGTGTGTGTGTGTGAGTAAGTGTGTGTGTGTGTGTCTATTTGTCTGTCTGTTTGTCTGTCTGCATGTGTATCTGTCTGTCTGTCTGGCTATGTCTGTCTGTCTGTTTGTCTGTCTGCATGTGTATCTGTCTGTCTGTCTGGCTATGTCTCTCTGTCTGTTTTTCTATCTGTCACTGCATCAACTTTATGACCTTTAAATATATCGCACAACTATAAATATGGAAATCCCCACACACACAGACACTAGTACCCATACAAACATACACTCAAGCGTATGGACACACGTCATCCTGTGTGTGCATACACACATGTCCAGATGTAAACCTACCCGTGCACATGCTTCCATGCCGGGGCAAATTTGATGTTTGCTATGGCGGAGTAGTGACCTCAGTGTTTGTTCCAGGCTTGTTGAGGGATCCGCAAGAGGGAGAAGAGGGAGAGAAAGGGACGTGTCTGGCATAGAGGGAGGAATATACAAGATGTGTTGGAGGAAGCAGAGAGGGGGATGTTGGGCGTAGAGGGAGAAATGCACAAGAAATACAGTATTGGAGAAAACGAGGAAGAAAGAGAGTGGAGGTGGAGGTAGAAGTGGAGGTGGAGGTGGAGGTGGAGGTGGAGGTGGAGGTGGAGGTGGAGATGGAGATGGAGATAGAGGTGGAGGTGGAGGTGGAGATGGAGGTGGAGAGGAGGTGGAGTGGGAGCTGGGTGTGGAGGTGGGGTGTGGTGGAGGTGGAAGTGGTGTTGGAGGTGGAGAGGTAGAGATGGAGGTGGAGGTGGAGATGTGGAGAAGAATAGTTAATAGGTTATAAATAGTAAATGAATGAACATAGATAATTAATAAATATCGAGTAGCGGAGGTAAGGAGGAAGGAAGAAAGGAAGTAAGGAAAGAATGAAAGAAAGAAAGAAAGAGAGAAAGAAAGAAAGAAAGAAAGAAAGAAAGAAGGAAAGAAGGAAAGAAAGAAAGAAGGAAAGAAAGAAAGCAAGAAGGAAAGAAAGAAAGAAAGAAAGAAAGAAAGAAAGAAAGAAAGAAAGAAAGAAAGAAAGAAAGAAAGAAAGAAAGAAAGAAAGAAAGAAAGAAAGGAGGATAGAAGAAAGAAATGAAAGGAGGAAAGTAGGAAAGCAGGAAAGCAGGGATGGGGTTAAAGAAGGAGCTAGAGATAGTGAGAAAGGTAAAGGAAAGGTTCAAGATAGACATTAGAAGAGAGGGGAATGATGTTGGTGGGTGAGGGCAGAGATCAACACAAAAGAGATGGAGAGAAGATGACTGAAAATAAGATCTTGGAGAAAGATGACTCAGAAAACACGATGTCAGGAGAAATGGAGGGAGATGGGGCGTTGAAGAGAGGAAGTGGTGAATAGAATACATATAGGACGTGTTTAGGAAAGGAGAAAGAAAGAACTAAGATGGGGGTAGGGAGTAAGGTAAAGGGGAGAAAAGTGGTGGAGGTGGTGGTGATGGAAGTGGTGGCAATGGTGGTGGAGGAAGTGGTGGTGTTGGTGGTCGTGGTCGTGGTCGTGGTCGTGGTCGTGGTCGTGGTCGTGGTCGTGGTCGTGGTCGTGGTCGTGGTCGTGGTCGTGGTCGTGGTCGTGGTCGTGGTTGTGGTCGTGGTCGTGGTCGTGGTCGTGGTCGTGGTCGTGGTCGTGGTCGTGGTCGTGGTCATGGTTGTGGTTGTGGTCGTGGTCGTGGTCGTGGTCGTGGTCGTGGTCGTGGTCGTGGTCGTGGTCGTGGTCGTGGTCATGTTGGTGGTCGTGGTCGTAGTCGCGGTCGTGTTGGTGGTCGTTGTCGTGGTCGTGGTCGTGGTCGTGGTCGTGGTCGTGGTCGTGGTCGTGGTCGTGGTCGTGGTCGTGGTCGTGGTCGTGGTCGTGGTCGTGGTCGTGGTCGTGGTGGCGGTGGTGGTGGTGGTGTTGGTGGTGGTGGCGGCGGTTGTGATGGTGGTGATGGCGGTAGTAATGGTGTTGGCGATGGTTGTGGTGATGGTGGTGATGTAGCGGGGAGGGTAGACAGACGCGGTGTGGGAGTGTTGAAGTTGTAGTAGCAGACGGGAATCCTATGAAGATTCTACCCCACACCCCCTTTTGGAGTAGTCAACTATACACTTCCACCCCACCCACAGCCCAGACTATAAGTGCCTATGTGAAGAATAACACCCTAACTTTGTATATAAATAATGCTCTCATTTCTATTCTAACATACCTAACTTAAAGTAACCTAGCTCATTGTAATCTACCCTAATGTTAACTAACTTAATGTTCCCTTACCTAACGTAACTTAACCTAAAGTAAGTTAACTTAATATAACCTTACCTAACGCAACCTAACCTAAGTTAACTTAATATAACCTTACCTAACGTAACCTAACCTAACGTAACTTAACCGATCCTTATAACCTTACCTAACGTAACCTGATATAACATAATCTTACCTAACGCAACTTAATCTATCATAACCTTACCTCACGCAGCCTAACCTAACATAAGCTTACTTAGCGTGATCTTGTCTAATATAATCTGATTCGCTGTGGCGTGATAGGGTGACTAAGGCGTAATGAACGTGTGACGCCCTTTTGACGGGCTGGCGGACAGATATATCATGAAATCTCCTTCACCTTAGCCTCTCGTGCGGTCGACTACTCTTGATGGCTTAGTACAGGGGTGGGCAATCCTTGGTACCCGTACAAACCTGACACAATGACGCCTTTTTTCCACACACTAACGACTTTTTTCCGGCACGCGAAACCCAGAGCTCACCTTAAAAAAAAATAATAATAAAAAATGAATAAACAAATAAATAAATAAATAAATAAATAAATAAATAAATACATAAATAAATAAATAAATAAATAAATAAATAAATAAATAAATAAATAAATAAATAAAATAAATAAATAAATAAATAAATAAATAAATAAATAAATAAATAAATAAATAGATAAATAAATAAATAAATAAATAAATAAATAAATAAATACATAAATGAATAAATAAATAAATAGAAAATAAATAAACAAATAAATAGATAGTAGATAAATAAGTAAATGAATAAATAAATAAATAAGTAAATAAATAAATAAATATATAAATAAGTAAATAAATAAATAAATAAAATAGATAAATAAATAAATAAATCTCCATTTTTTTTCTGAATGACCATGCTGCGCTGGACGGCAGATTGGGGACCTAGGAGGTGAAGGGTGGGAGCCCATACTCGTATGTAGCCCTATAATTTTACTCCGTTGGCACGCGAGAAAATTTTGTATCAAAGACTTGGCTGATTTTGGCACCCACACTTAAAAGGGTTGTCCACCCTTGGCTTAGTACAACAATGTCTTACGTATATTATTTTATCGCTAGAAAAGGAGAAGACTAGGAGAAATACCTTCGGGCTGCGTCAAATTTTTCTCACACATACTACCTCACCCCACATCCCCCCACCCAATCCACCTCATGCATAACAACATTATCCATATACAACCATTCTCCATTCACCCCTGTCTTCTGTCCTCTCCCGTCCTTCCTCAACAGACATTCCCCTCTTCCCCAAAGCCCCCCTCACCCCATCCATCTCATCCTAGGACGCCCCCTCATGTTCACTCCCTCCACATCTGCCTTCCATACCTCTTTTACTAGTCTTTCTTCACTCATTCTTTCCATGTGTCTAAACCATCCTAATACTCTTTCATCCACCCAACAATGATACTTATCTTAAAACATCCATGTAAACCTTCATTCAACTTTAGCGGTATCACTTTTGCCGTATATTCCAGTGCGCTGGTTGCCTAATCAGAAGCGTGTTGGCCTCGCATTCACTTGGTTATTGGTTCGAATCCCGCACTCCTCTCCGATTCCCAGCAGTGACTGTTACTTGCCCCAATAGTCTAAGTGCATAGGGCAAAGGTGACGGCCTTGCACGTAGATACACGCCTCCTGGTATGAACTTCTGACCTTCAACTGGTTTTAGTTGAATTCGCAAAGGATATCCATCCCCACCACGAACAGAAGTGATCTCACCGCGAACCCTTGATGGATTCCAGCATCAAATATATTGTCCTTATGACTACTCTTGACCCTCGGCACATGTTTTCTACCACATTGATTAGTCTCTCCAAGACTTCTCTCCATCTCAATCACCAAAACACCTTTGGAACCCTATCATATGCCTTCTCAAGATCTACAAATCTATAACACACCATCTGAATTTCCTCGAAGGCTTTCTCTTGCAGTTCCTTTGCAATTAAAAAATCATT
>NC_134798.1:3104803-3107303 GCF_046742065.1 Oratosquilla oratoria
AGTTTGTGATGACTTATGTGTCTCTTTGAAAGCGAGCGATTATTCTAAAATGTTAGAAGACACAAGGCATTCATTAGATGAGATGCTGAAGGACGGAGGAAACGTAGTACTTATGGATGATTTTAACTGCAAAGAAATATGTCGGGAAGAGATGATAGTGAAAGGTGGAGAGGACCTTTAGGGAAATATATTATTTGATATGATTATAAAATATACAATGACACAATGGGTAAAAGAAAGTACCAGATATAGAAAAAACAAAAAACCGTCGAGACTAGATCTAATATTTACATCAGAGCCTGAAATTGTGGGTAAAATTGAATACAAGAAACCAATAAGGAAGAGTGACCACATACTACTTGAGTTTGAACTATACGAGGAAATATATGGAAAGAAATGAAAAATACAGAAAAGGAAGACTGATGTATAACAAAAAAAACAAATTGGGAAAAATTCTACAATAAATAGACACAAGTAGTAGAGAAATGGATGATTTTGAAAGAAATCTAGAACGAAGGAATGGATAAATATGTACCAAGACAAAAACAGGAAAAGGTGTACATCTTATGCTGGTTTAACAGAAGGTGTAGTGAGGCGAAAGATAGAAGAGATAAAGCTTGGAAAAGATTAAGAAAAAAAATATTGAAAGTGGCAAATATATGTCACTCTAAGGAATGAATATATAAAAGTAGGTAGGGAGGAAATGAGAAACTATGAGAAAGATATAATAGAAAAATGTAAGGACCAATCAAAATTATTCTATAGATATGTAAACAGTAAACTAAAAAAACAAACAGGAAATAGTAAGATTACGCCAAGGGACTATAGAATACACAAAAAATATAGAAATGGCTGATGTCATAAACAAACACTTAAAGTGTGTGTTTACTAGAGAAAATAAACAGCATTGGGATGAAAGAAGTGAAGTGAGATCCCCGGCCAAGAGAGAAATAAATGTAATAAGAAAAGAAATAATGGACCAAATAGTAAACGTTGATGTCAGGAAAATGCACGGCCCGGATGGAATTGCATACTGGATACTAAAAGAATGTATAGTTGAATTAATATACAAAGTACATAAGGTAATAAGCTGCTCACTTAAAGAAGGAAAATACCGGAAGACTGAAAAAAATACAGATATCGTACCAATATGTAAAGGAGGAAACAAGGAAGATCCAACCAATTACAGACCGGTCTCCCTTACAAGAACAGTAGCCAAAATTTGTGAAAAACTTATTAAGATAGATGGACAAAACATCTGGAGTAAAACAATATACTAAAACCGAGACAGTTCGGGTTTAGACAGGGAAGGTCATGTGCCACTAATTTGATCTGTTTCTATTCAAGACTAATAGATATAATACAAAAGAGGAATGAATGGGCCGAATGTACTTTCCTAGATTTACAAAAAGCTTTTGATAAAGTACCAGAAAAAACATAGGATTGACACCAGGAAAAATATTAAAATGGATGGAGGGTTTCGCGCATAAAAGAAAAATAAGAGTAGTGCTCAGAGTTTAGAGTTCTACTTAGAAAGAAATAATTAGTGGTGTCCCACAGGGATTAGTATTGGCTCCGATAATGTTTACTATCTATGTAAATGACATGGGTGAGGGTGTACAATGTTACACGAATTTCTTTGCAGATAGCACAAAACTGATGAGGAAAGTATATACATATACCTTTGGCTTTCTTCCCCCTTACACGGGAGGTAGCCAAAAAGAAAAAAGCATAGAAACCACTCCCACCCATTCCATTCCCTACACAGTCCACTACCCTCCACCCTCTTCCCTCCCTCGCATCTTGGCACCTCCTGGATGACGGTTCGTCCCTGCATCCTGTCCACTGCCCGGGGTCAGAAGCAGTGTCGCAAGACACAGCACATCCACAACAAGGCCGCTTCATTAATTCGGCGACCCTCCCTCTCCGTCCCCTCATGCAGAAAAGGAGAAGAAGGGGAGAAATCCTTTCGGGGTGCGTCAATTTTTTTTTTTTTCATACATACTCCCTCACCCCCCATCCCCCACCCCTCATGCATCACAGCATGATCCAAACAAAACCCTTTTCTATTCACCCCTATCCTCTGTCCTCTCCCGTCCTTCCTCAACAGACATTCCTCTCTTTGGTAATGCCCTTTTTACCACATCCATCCACCTCATTCTAGGACGCCCCCTCATATTCACTCCCTCCACCTCTGCCTTCTACACCTAATTCTTTCCATGTGTCCAAGCCATCCTAATGCTCTTTCATCAACCCTATCTCCTAGCTACCTTTCCATCCCTGTTCTCCTCATCTCCTCATTTCTCACTCTATCTAGCCTAGTAACCCCTATCATACTTCTCAAACATTTCGTCTCAAACACATTCAAACTCCTTCTCTCTTCCTCTTTTATGTTCTATGTTTCTGCCCCGTACAGTACTGTTGGCACAATCACTCCTTCATATTACCTCCTCTTAGCATCCATTCCTAGATGTCTATTTATCATTACACTTTTTAATCC
>NC_134798.1:3119803-3122303 GCF_046742065.1 Oratosquilla oratoria
AAAATATTCATTTCTCTTCCACTTGTGTCTCTTTATTGTAGAATTTTTCTTAATTTGCTTTTTGAAAGAAGTTTCTAAGTTTTCCAAAGTCTGTTTTGTTATACACCATTCTTCCTTTTCTGTATTTCTCATTTATTTCCATATATATTTCCTCTTACAGCTCAAACTTAAGTGATATGTGGTCACTCTTCCTTTATTGGTGTCTTGTATTCAATTTTACCCACAATTTCAGGCTCTGGTGTAAATATTAGATCTAGTCTCGATGGTTCTTCATTATTTCTATATTTGTTATTTTCTTTTGCCCGTTGTGTCATTACATATTCTATAGTCATGTTAAGTAATATATTTCCATAAAGGTCCTCTCCACCTTTCACTATCATCTCTTCTCAACTTTTTTTTTTCCCCAAGTTAAAATCACCCATAAGTATTACGTTTCCTTCGTCCTTTATCGTCTCATTTAATGAATGCCTTGTGTCTTCTAACATTTTAGAATAATCATTCTCTCTCTAAGAACCTGTTATTGTGGACACATAAGTCACCACAAGCTTTCTACTTTTCATGTCACTATTTTCAACTTTTATTATAATCATTTCCACACTGTTTTCTCCTTCTGTATCCTTCGTCACATTTAAGTTATTCTTAGTCAAAAACATGACTCCTCCACTCTGTTTTTCCTCTCTATTTCTATCTACTGATAATATAATCCTTATAAAACGCTATTTGATGGTAGTGAACCCCTTAATTTCGTTTCCACAATTCTCATTACATTTGGTTTTCCTTCTGACAGATAATCACTTATTTTGTTTAATTCTGAGATCAGACCGTCTATGTTAGTATAAGCCACTTTCAAATTTGTCCCATTCTCTATCTTGTTTTCTGTTCCTTTCGTTTTTATATACAATTTTCTTGTACTCTCCAATAGAATTCGTTCTTAACAATCCCCGTTCTTTTCTCTCTGTCTCTCTCTCTGTCTCTGTTTCTCTCTCTCTCTCTCTCTCTCTCTCTCTCTCTCTCTCTCTCTCTCTCTCTCTCTCTCTCTCTCTCTCTCTCTCTCTCTCTCTCTCTTTCTCTCTCTCTTTTAAGCTTCACTTTTTAGTGTCTTCTCTCTTTTTCCTCATCGTGGGGTGGTGCAAGAGGTAATTGTAAGGGTAGTGGGCCAGGGATTGGAGTTGGTTAAAGAAAATAGAGTAAAGTGGGAGATAAGCCAGTTGTTGTTTACTGACGACACTACACTTGTGGCAGAATCAGAGGAGTACATTAAGAAAGTTAGTGACATAGATTGGGATGGTGTGAGAAAGGAGGAAGATGAAGATAAATGTGGTCAAATATAAGGTGATTAGATGTACAAGGGGAGAAAGTGGCAGCAGACTGGAAGTGAGCATTAAGGGAGAGAGACTGAAGGAAGTGGATAGTTTTAGATACTTGGGTGCGAATGTGGCAGGAAAGGGAGGATTGGGGGTGGAGGTTGAATGTAGATTGAAAGAAGCGAGTAAATACCTTGGGGGAATAAAAAGTGTAATGAGAAATAGATATTTATGAACTGATGCAAAGAGGAGATTGTATGAAGGAGTGGTTGTGCTAACAACACTGTACGTGGCAGAAACATGGAACATGAGGAACATGAGGAAGGAAGAGAGGAGGAGTTTGAATGTGTTTGAGATGAAATGTCTGAGAAGTATGATAGGGGTAACTAGGCTGGATAGAGTGAGAAATGAGGGGGTAAGGAGGAGAACAGGGGTCGAAAGGGAGTTGAGAGATAGGATTGATGAAAGAGTATTAGGATGGTTTGGATACATGGAAAGAATGACTGAAGAAACACTAGTAAAAAAGATGTGAAAGGCAGAGGTTGAAGGAGTGAACATGAGGGGTCAACCTAGGATGAAATGGATGGATGGGGTAAAAGGGAAATTGGGAAAGAGGGGAATGTCTGTTGTGGAAGAACGGGAGAGGACAGAAGATAGAGGTGAATGGAGAATGGTTGTGTATGGATGATGCTGTGATGCATGAGGGGGAGTGGGTGGTGGATGGGGGGTGAGAGGGTATGTATGAGAAATAAATTGACGCAGCCCGAAGGGATTTCTCTCCATCTTCTCCTTTTCTGCATGAGAGGAAGGAGAGGGGGTGTCACCGAATTAATGAAACGACCTTGCTGTAGATGTACTGTGTTTTGCGGTACTGCCTCTTACCCAGGGCAATGTGCAGGATGCAAGTATGACCCGTCATCCAAGAGGTGCCAAAATAAGAGGGAAGGAAGAGATTAGAGGGGATTGGAGTATGTAAGGGATGGAATGGGTGGGAGGGGTTTCTATGCCTTTGTTTATGACTACCTCCCTTGTAAGGGCAAAAAAAGCCTTGGGGATATGTATGTTTTATAATTTTCACTATTGGGCAGCCTTTCTGTTTTTGCTAATACTTTGCTACCAATTTTGACCTTAATTTGATCTTTAGAGGTCGATTTTTTTTTTTTTTTTTTTAGTATTGCCACATTCTATGCCCTTCT
>NC_134798.1:3127303-3132303 GCF_046742065.1 Oratosquilla oratoria
ATGCAGCCATAAAGTAATCACATTGTAATTTCAAAAGATTTTTTTTTCAAATATTTTACAAAGTTTAACACATCAAAAGGCCAATGGTAATAAGATTCTACCACCTCTAAGGAACAAAATGTCCAGCCTTATCAAGGGCATGTGACTTGAGGTTACCCTTTTGTTTCCTACTCTTTGTATATATACAGTATATATGGTGAAGAGGACCACAGTCAATGGTCGAAACATACTGTTTACTCTGTATCTCGGCTTATTTTTGTACGAGAGTGGGTTTAAGTTACATATATGTGTGTGTGTTACAGAAGAGTGTAAACTCTTGGAAATTGTCACTGATGACACCAGACGATTTCATTCATTTGAGTTATTGCCCTTGCACATAAATCATTCTACTTTCCCAATTAACCTTGTAACGAAATTTATCTATTCCATTCTGATAAATTGTGGAAATATTTTATACAGCTTCTTTATTTACTTTTGTGGTAATCATTGCAGCCCTATTGAATAACACAATATATTTTGTTCCTCTGAAGGGGTCGATAGCATCACATCAGGGCGCAAATGCCTTGCGCGGGACCTCGGCCAAGGCCCCATTGTGTATTCACCCACTAGCTAATTCAGTCGACCGTGTTGCTGTGGGCTGATTACAACCAATCAGAGTATGTCAAGTCGTTAGCAGCAATTACATGCGCGATTCCATTATCACAGCGCCGGCGGTCGGGTGGAGGCTTATACGACCGCCTGGAGGTTTATACGGCCGGTTAGAAAATTATACGGCCGGTTGAAGACTTATACAACCGACTGTAGGCTTATGCACCAGTTGGAATATTATGGCCAGCTGTTGGCTTATACGGCCGGCTGGAGAATTATTTGGGCAGCTGAAGATTTACATGGCTAGCTGAAGGCTTGTGCAACCGGCTATAGACTTACATTACTGGCTGTAGGCTTTTACGGCCAGTTGCAGTCTTGTACTACTGGTTGGAGGCCGGAGTCTTACACTACCGGTTAGAACCTTTTACGTCCGGACTGAGTCTTATATGAAAAGATTAAATCTTATATTGCCGAAAAGTCTTGCATGGCCGGCGGTGGTTTACGAAGCAGATAAGAGGCCTGCGGAGCCGGTCGAAGGATTACGAGACCGGCTGGAGGATTGCGGAACTGATGATCTGTAATGTGATTAAAGCCAATTTGACTGACTTGAAGGCATAGACGGTTGGCTGAAGTCTTACATAGCCGGCTGAAGTCTTGCATGTACAGTATGTGGCCGAATAAAAGTGTATGCAGTCGACTGGAACGGTTTGGCCCTGTTCATATTAACCATTCAGTTGAATATTCGTCAATGGAAGCGTTCATACGTAACCGCACATTTTTTCCTAGACTATGCGTTACAACAGTGCTCTACACTCGGTTCAGACCACTAGTGTGGACAGGGCCTAAGAGATCGACTTGAAGCCAACTCAGCCCGCTTAAGGCTTAAACGGTTGTCTAGGAGCGATGTAGACGGTTATGTGCAAACACAGCCGGTTGAAGGCTTGCATGAGCAATAATAGCCTTATACGACCAGTTTTAGGCTTATATGACCATTTAAAGAATTATACAACCTGTTGTAGGCTTATAAGACCAGCTGTAGGCTTATACGATCAGTGGCAGCCTTACACAATAGGTTGTAGGTTTACAAAACCTGCTGTAAGCTTATACGATCTGTTGTAGGCTTACACGCCCGGCTGGAGGCTTCCACGATCGTCTGGAGGACTAAAAGATCGGCTAGAGGACTAAATGACCGGCTGGAAGTCTAGACGTTCTGCTGAAGACCTATATGACTGGCTGTAGGCTTATATAATTGGCTGAGGGCTTATACGACCGGCTGAAAGTATACGACTAGATAAAGGCTCACATGTCGTTTTAAGGTTTCTGTGGCGACCCAGAATTTTGTAAGACAAGTTGAATCATTGTAACAGGCTGAAGGCTTAGGATGCCGGCTAAAGTCTTTGGAGACCGTCTAAAGTCTTAGGAGATCGCGTAAATGCTTAGAAGACCGGTTTAAAGCTTAGGAGATTGGTTAAAGGCTTAGGAGACCAGTTGAAAGCTTAGAGGACCGGATGAAATTTAGGAGACCATTCGAAGGCTTAGGAGACCGTCGGAACTTTTAGAAGACCTCTTGAAATCTTGGGAGATCGGCTGAAAATTTAGGAGACCGTCTAAAAGCTTAGGAGACCTGCTGAAATCTTAGAAGACCGAATGGAAGTTTAGGAGACCAGCTGAAGGCTTAGGAGACCGGGTGTCTCTGGTCTTGATGCACCCATTATTGCGCCTCATTAAGAGATAATGCGGTGGGTGAAGCGAGAGCATTAGACAAAGCGGAGCGGCTTTTTCAGGTCCGAAGGCTGAAATGACCGGTTTTTAGAGAATGAAAAGTAAATGCGACCTCGTCCCAGTATTTGTTGCAGCTAACGCCAAGTGATTTTACCCAGCTGTCAAAGTGATGAAGAGCCTTTTCTCCTATATGTAAATTAAATAAATAAATAAAAGGAGGCTAAATTACATAAGAACGTAATAATATAACAATGGAGGAGACTGGAAGAGGCCGCAAAGCAGTTCCATATTCCTTACCACCTATCATTCCCATCCATAAGTTATGATGGCAACAGTTCTGGTGCTGGATGAAATCGGTCGTCAGGAGTGTCAGCAGCAGTGTAAGGGTTCATTGAGATTAATCTAAGCTTTCAGCTATGCAGTAGGATTTCCCATGGCTCATGCCAACCAGACCAAATGTCTAAAAGTCATATACAGCTGTAAAAGGGTTAAACCAAAGTTATAATTCATGTTAGTATAATTATACGTAACTTGGTACAAGACTATGACTCGTACAGTGCACTGCATTATTGGTCCAAATTTACCTTCGGACAAGAACACTCTTCTAGTGAACGTCAATCAATAGAGTAAAATCATCAGAAGTTAGCCAGAATAAAATATATGATCAATAGTTACGAACGAAAAGATTGAATATGATCACAAGTTCAAATCTGAACAAAAGAAAAGCATCGGTCATTAGTTAGAATAAAATTGTTAAAGGTCAACACGGGTGAAGAGTTAAGATAAAGAAATTGAGAGCGATGAGACGCGTTTCCTATCTAAAAATGGGAAGAAACTCGCTTAAAGGCCAAAGTTTTAACGACTGCAATTGGACCAAAACATAAAATGGAAAGTCTGGTGTAATACATGAGTTCACTCTTCTGACTTAATGCACATAATATTGTGCGATGTACATGCACAAAGTTGTTCTATATTGTATGCACACGTTTTCGCAAGCACGCTGACACACACACACACACACACACACACACACACACACACACACACACACACACACACACACACACACACACACACACACACACACACACACACACACACACACACACACACACACACACACACACACACGCACGCACGCACGCACGCATGCATGCACGCACGCACGCACGCATGCATGCACGCACGCACGCATGCATGCACGCACGCACACACACACACACACACACACACACACACACACACACACACACACACACACAAGAACACATGCAGATGCACACAAGCGCTCACAAACACACACGCAAATGCTCACACACATAAAATACTCGTACATGCTCACACACACAAAACAAAACGTAAACACTCACATGCACACGAATTTAAGTTAAAGATAGGGGGGGGGAAGAGACGAGATCAAATGAGTAGGTCCGAACCAGTATAGTACAACTAGGTAAATACACACTATATATGTAGAACTTTCATATCATCGTGAAAAAACGCATGTGACATAAACAATAAGAAGGAAAGAAGCTTGAAAGCAGTTAGTTCTTTTTGTGTATTGCATCCTGAGACAGAGTAACAAGTATAAAGTGTTGTGATTCAATACACATCGGAAAGAAACGAGGACGGAAGAGGACAAAAGTAGGGAATATGTACTGTACATAGGAGAGGAATGTAAAGATGTGCAATGACCTAAGCTTCCTTAGGCCTACCTTACCCGACTAGAAATAGGTCAACCTGGTGGGCATTTCTTAAAGTCGGTCGACAACTTATATTTGAAATACCCATAACTCGCATTTACATTTTTTGTAAATGTACTTCTTAGGTTGGGTAAATAATTTACCATACTTGCCTGAAATCAAATATCATTCAATCACATTTCTCTACCCAATCAGTCTCTATGTTTTTCCACGTTTTTTTTCAATTTTAGATGTATTAAAGTCCCTACAAAGAATTTGTATACAATCACTTTGTTATCTGAACTATTGTGCATGAGAATCCTCTGCATGGTGTTATCGTATGTGAGCACATATCTATGTTACTTTCAGGTTGTAATACGTGAAAGTACTTACTGTCATCGAATTTCTTTTTTACATTTGAATTTGCATGCGGCCTTGCTGTGAATGTACTGTGTCTTGCGACACTGCTTCTGACCCAGGGCGGTGGGCAGGGTGCAGGGATGACCCGTCATCCAGGAGGTGCTCAGATGAGAGGAAGGGTGGGAGGGATGTGGAGTGTATTTAGGGATGAAATGAGTGGGAGTGTTTTTATGCCTTTCCCTTTTTGGCTACCTCCCTTGGAAGGGGGAAAAAGCCTTGGTATATGTATGTGTATGTATGAATTTGCATGCATGAGTACATATAAATATGTAAGTGAGTTTCTCTCAGGATATCCTCAGAAGGTGGGGGAAATCAAATAAAAGGAAAAATATCTGGAAACTAAGATCTTCTTTGTGAGATAAATGATGGAAATGAAGAAAGGAAAACTTAGTAGCCATGAAGGCTCACTTGGGAGGCAAAAAGGAAGACAATAACCCAAGAGATCGAATAAAGAGAAGAAAAGTCGGGTCAAGTCTCAAGATTTCCGTTGGGGAGGTTGGCGGTGGGGTGGGGTAGGAGGAGATGCCGTTGGAGTTGGCAAGATGTGGTCAAGTTGAGGGAGAAGAGGTGGAGTTGAGGATTGAATCC
>NC_134798.1:3134803-3144803 GCF_046742065.1 Oratosquilla oratoria
GTGTGTGTGTGTGTGTGTGTGTGTGTGTGTGTGTGTATATATATGTGTGTGTGTGTGTGTGTGTGTGTGTGTGTGTGTGTGTGTGTGTGTGTGTGTGTGTGTGTGTGTGTGTGTGTGTGTGTGTGTGTGTGTGTGTGTGTGTGTGTGTGTGTGCGTGTGTGTGTGCGTGTGTGTGTGCGTGTGTCTATCTACGTATGCATGTATATATTTATCTATCCATTTATCTATCTATATGTCTATGTATGTATGTATGTATGTATGTATGTATGTATGTATGTATGTATGTATGTATGTATGTATGCATGTATGTATGTATGTATGTATGTATGTATGTATGTATGTATGTATGTATGTATGTATGTATGTATGTATGTATGTATGTATGTATGTATGTATGTATGTATGTATTGTCACGTTACCACCTCTAACCTTAAAGCAATCAGTTAGTAAATAAAGGACCTAAGGAGGACAACAACAGATCTTGCCTCATCCCTTAAAGGTGGAGCGACAATAAACGGATATCTATTTCATTTCCTTCTTTACACTTCCTTCTGTAAATATATCTTATTCCCTCTCAGTTAGGAAAATCATCGTCCCACATTAGTCATCATATAAAAATGGAGGTTATAGAAACATAGTAGGTAATTTTCTCTATACCTATATTGAATAAGCTTATCAGTACAGAGCTACATGAATGCATTTATCCTTGCTTCTCAGAATCCAGCACATCTTAATCATATGAGGTAATTATTCAATATTTCCACTGCTACTCAGTTGAGCTACTGCCTCTACATCAACATAATAATCACATTGCATTCCATGCAATTACATACCAATTTCTATTGTCATCACAATTCTACAACCACACACAAATTATATCATCTCTGTCTAACCACTTCAACAAGTTCTGCTCCTACAAACACATGAAAATTGGATCCTTGCTAATCATCTCAAATAACATACATCCTACCAAGATATGCAATTATACTTCACCAGAAATCATTGCTCCTCCCCCTCTGTGTATTTCACCATTATTTATCCTCCTTAATTCTCCCGATTCTTATTTTCCCTACCATTTTATACCCACGAAAGGACTTGCACGTCCACCTTGCTTTATACACCGAAAGAGAGAGAGAGAACCATGCCTCCCTTGTTTCCGCGTTTGAGTTGGCACCATAGTTCCAATACTCTTGGCGTCATCTTAACGATACATTTCAATATTGTAAAATACACATCGTACATGAATCATACATCAAAAGCAACTACAATACGTATTTCTATAAATTCTTACGTAACTAGAGCACCGTGGATCTCAAAAGTATAAACGTATCCCTAGATACATTTTATCCAAAACACTTTAATATCAGACCGTGAATTCGCGTCTGTATATAAACATTGGCTAAGCACAGCGTTTGGAAAAATAGAGAATGTAATTAGCACCAGGGGGTGACTATGGTAACACCCTCCCCCTTCAAGACATGAGGCGATCCTTGGATTGACTCATGTTGGAGAAGGAAGACGAGACAATGTATCCGCCAGGATATTGCTCGCTCCCTTCACATGCTGTATTATCAGATTGTAGTCCTGAAGCATCAAACGCCATCGAATCAACCGTTGGTTATCATTCTTCATCTTATGTAAAAATACCAGAGGGTTATGATCAGTGAACACAGAAATAGGATATCCGGACCCTCTCAAGTATATGTCAAAATGACTCAAACTAAGGATCAAGGCTAAAGTCTCCTTCTCAACTGTACTGTAGTTTCTCTGATAAGGGAGGAATTTCTTTGAAAAGTAGCATATCGGGTGGTCGATATCCTCTTTCTCCTGAACTAAAATTCCCCCTACTCCAAAGTTGCTCGCCACCACATACAATTTGAATGGTCTCTCAAAATCAGGAGTGACAAGTATAGGGTCACTCATTAACATCCTTTTTATAGTTGTGAAAGCCTCCTCACAATGTGTATCCCACACAAACTTGGTACCCTTTGACAACAGCCTAGTCAATGGTAAAGCTACTGTGGAAAAATTCCTACAGAACCTCCTATAGTAACCACTCATGCCTAAGAATCGTAACAACTCTCTACGGTTCTTAGGAGCGGGACAATCGTTGATACTCTTCACCTTGGCATCAACGGGGTTGTATTTCACCTTGGCCTACCATGTATCCTAAGTATTCAACCTTTGCCTTTGCAAAATCACTCTTAACTAGGTTCACTGTTAAGTTGGCATCATTCAGTCTCTGGAAGACATTCGAAATTTGCTCTACATGGTCTTCCCAAGTTTCAGAATATATGACGATATCGTCAATATAGACTGCACACCCAGTCACTCCTGCCAACACCTTGTTAATCAATCTTTGGAACGTACTGCCACTGTTCCTCATACCAAATGGCATCACCCGGTACTGATACAAGCCATCCATTGTTGCGAAGGCAGAGATTTCTCTGGCCCTCTCCGTCAAACCTATTTGCCAGTACCCTTTCAACATATCTAGCTTACTGACAAACTTCGCCTTCCCCACACAATCGATACAGTCATCCAACCTTGGTATCGGGTACGAATCACTCTTAGTCACTTGGTTCACTTTCCGAAAGTCTGTACAGAACCTGTACGAATCACTACCTGCCTTCTGCACTAACACACACGGGGAACTCCACGCACTGTTACTTTCCTCAATTAATCCATTTTCCAACATATACTGGACTTCCTTTTTCATAATTTCCCTTTTCTTTGGATTCACTCGGTATGGGTGTTGCTTTATCGGCCTGGCATCACCTACATCGACATCATGTTCCAACACGGTACATCTCCTCGGAGTGTCCGAAAATAAGGTTCCACACTTATGTATTTCATGATGATATCATCTCTCCTTTCACTGCTCAGATGATTCAGTTTAGCTCCTAGATTCTCTAACACCATCGAGTTCTCCAAATTCTTCTCCTCGCACCTGCTGAATTTCTCCTCCTCTCCATCATCCATTTCTCGTTCTGCATTCACCGCGCCGCAACTCAACTCGGGTACCTCCGTCTTCTCCTCCTCCCTTCCATGATATGGTTTGATCATGTTCACATGGCACAACTGGTTCTTCTTCTGCCTACCAGGAGTGTTGACTATGTAGTTCAGCTCTCCTACCTTCTTCTCAACTGTCCATGGACCACAATATCTTGCCTTCAAGGGATCCCCTTGGATAGGTAATAACACCAAAACTCTGTCACCTGGTTTGAATTCTCTCACTCTCGCCTTCTTGTCATACCACTTCTTCATCTCCTGTTGTGCATTCTTCAGGTTCTCTGCGACAAGCTCCCTCGCCTTCATCAATCTACTCTTGAATTCTGATACATACGTTAACAAATGCGGGTCATCACTTTTGCCGAGCCACTTCTCTTTCATCATGCTCAAAGGACCTCTCACATCGTGGCCGTACACTAGTTCGAATGGACTGAATCCAGTCGATTCCTGTACTGCATCTCTGACCGCAAATAAAGCTAGTGGGACTCCCTCATCCCAATCTATACCAAGATCCTCACAGTATACTCTCAGAATGTTCTTAAGAGTTTGGTGGAATCTCTCCAAGCTACCTTGTGATTGTGGATGGTATGCACTTGCCAACTTCTGTTCAATATGCAAGCCCTTCAATATCCTCCTGAACATGCCGGAAGTGAAGTTACTTCCTCTGTCGGATTGTATCACCTCTGGGAGTCCTACCCAAGAGAAATATTTCACCAACTCCCTCACTATACCTTTGGCATGAATACTCCTTAGTGGAATAGCCTCTGGGAATCTCGTGGCTACACACATTATTGTCAGTAGATAAGAATTTCCTCTCCTAGTTCTCGGTAAAGGTCCCACGCAGTCGATGATTATTTTGCTGAACGGCTTGCAAAATGCTGGTATGGGCTGCAATGGTGCTCGTGGGATCACTTGATTCGGTTTACCCACTCTCTGGCACACGTCACAAGTTCTACAGAACTCCGCAACATCTCTCTTCAGGCTTGGCCAATAGAAATGAGTCAACAGTTTCCCTGCTGTCTTCCTCACTCCTAGATGTCCTGCCAAACTAGACTCGTGAGACAAGGCTATCAATGTATGCCTATACTTCTTCGGTACCACTATCTGCATTTTCATTTCCCAATGTTCTGTTGCGGGTACACTCGCAGGTCTCCACTTCCTCATCAATACATGGTCGTGAAGATAGAATCCAGTAGAACTATCATCAGACACGCCATTTCTATTTGCTTCTCCAAAGCATTCCTTCAAAGTAGGATCATTGCGCTGGGCCTCGATAAGTTCCTTCCTGCCAACATTGAAATCAGGGGATATCTCTAATTTCATCTCCACACTTTCATCTTTCACAGGCTTATGTTCCTTTTCCTCATCAAATATATCACCTAAACCCATATCCTCATCGTTAGTTTCCTTATTCCTCATCATGGCTCTGGTCACTACACAAGCTGGGGTAAATTCTTTGGATACTTCCATCATCCGCACTCTCCTCACTTGCATTTACTTCACCTCCGCTCAGAGATTCCTTACTCCCTGCAACTGTAGTTCCTTCTCCATTTCCACACTCACTTTGGACCTTCTTCCGAATTCCAATATCTAAGACATCTCCTTCACCTTGCACGTCGACATTCCCATCCTTCACATTCCCGAGGGGTTTAGCAATCATTATTGGTTCTGGGACCACCTTATCTCCGGCTAAATCATTTCCCAAAAGCATATCCACACCATTTATAGGGAGTTCTTCACGGACTCCAACTTCCACTTTGCCACTAACATATCCTGTGTCTATTTCTACATAATGCAATGGGGTATTCGTTCCTGCAACCACACCTCTAATTCTAGCCTCTTCACCGGTATATGAACTTTCGGTCCAATCCAATGTCTCTCGGAGGACTAGACTCAGATTCGCCCCTGTATCCCTTAGGATTTTTATTTGCTTCTTCGCTCCTCCAGGTAATGATATCGTTCCTTCTGTTATGAACGGTTGGAAACTACCCACAATTTTCTCCTTCCTCTTAGGTTCTACATCCAAGCTCACTTGTGGTTTCCTCCATGCCACGGTCAATCCGGCAGATTTGGACACTTTCCTACACTGATACTGCACATGACCACTCTCTCCACATCCGTAACATTTCACATGTGACCTTTCCTGCCTGTTCACATAACCGTTAAAATTCTGCTGCCTCATAGGGTTATACTGGGGTGGGTTCCTAGGTTTGCTTCTCTCTTGATACTGCGGAACATAATGGGGTTGTGATTTCTGGTGGTTGTAATGGTCCTGCCTATAATCAAAGTGGCCTACTCTTTGGTCATTCCTTCCATAAGCATGTCCCACATTCCTTATTCCAACTGGCTTGTGGCTCACTTGCCCTGTACACATCTTCCTCATAACAGTCAATTCATCCGCTAACTGTGCTGCATCCGTTATATTCTTAATCCGACTCCTACAGATTTCATATCTGATATCAGGGTGCGCCCTCTCTGTAAAGTGTTCCAACAACATCAACTGTTTCAGGTCCTCAAAGTCTTCTACTCTCTCCGATTTGCACCACCGTTCGAATCGCATGGTACTCTCCCTGGCCATCTCTCCATATGTCTGTCCATCTGTCTTCTTCATACTTCTGAGTTTCCTCCTATATACTTCAGGTGTCATCTCACTTGTCTTGAGCACAGCCTCCTTCACTCTGTGGTATCGGACTGAATCATGTAATGATAAACCTGCAAAGGCCTCCCTCGCTTTTCCCGTGAATTTCGCTTGAACTAACATCGCCCAATCCGATCTCTCCCATTTTCTGATAGTAGCCAGTTTTTCAAACTGGATAAAGAAGTCTTCTGCCTCTCCTTCTATAAATTCGGGTAACTGACTGACCTTATCATCTCCTCCGCCTCCTGCGTTTCTTCCTCCTTGTGTACCAAAGACTTCTATCTCTTTTAATCTTATTTTGTTTTCCATCTCCTTTAGTTTTAATTCTTTCTCTGCTCGGATTTTCTCTATCTCAACTTGCGCTCGCCAGTCACATTTATTCGACTCTGCATTTCCACTTAACTGCCCTTCTTCTCTCTCTGACTCATTCCCACTAATTCTGCCAAGGACTTCCTTCCTGACCAAGGCTGTCATGATTTGTCTCTGTAAATCACTCTTGGGAGCATCTAACACCGTAATCTCATATATCTCCGCTAACTTGTGCAAGTCGTCTACCTTAAGCTGGTACAAATTATGTATATCGGGGTTTTCCAAAAAGTCTCGCACGGCTTTACTCTTGACTATTAGGTCCATTTCCACATTCTGTTCATGCATTTCCACTTCATCACTGTGGTCACTACCCATTTCTACTTGGTCGCCGTACGTAGCCATTGTATACAGAATATATTTCACTTTATATTTCACACTTTCACTTAATTAAATTTTTCAACACAACATACCTCTGTCCTTGGGAGTTTACTCTGGGGAGTTCCTACATGTGTAATTCTTACTTGCGACTGTATCCGACTGGTTGTGGCTTCCTTGTCTAGTTCTGGATCCTATCCCGGACGGCCGGGCCCCCAACTGTCACGTTACCACCTCTAACCTTAAAGCAATCAGTTAGTAAATAAAGGACCTAAGGAGGACAACAACAGATCTTGCCTCATCCCTTAAAGGTGGAGTGACAATAAACGGATATCTATTTCATTTCCTTCTTTACACTTCCTTCTGTAAATATATCTTATTCCCTCTCAGTTAGGAAAATCATCATCCCACATTAGTCATCATACTAAAAATGGAGGTTATAGAAACATAGTAGGTAATTTTCTCTATACCTATATTGAATAAGCTTATCAGTACAGAGCTACATGAATGCATTTATCCTTGCTTCTCAGAATCCAGCACATCTTAATCATATGAGGTAATTATTCAATATTTCCACTGCTACTCAGTTGAGCTACTGCCTCTACATCAACATAATAATCACATTGCATTCCATGCAATTACATACCAATTTCTATTGTCATCACAATTCTACAACCACACACAAATTATATCATCTCTGTCTAACCACTTCAACAAGTTCTGCTCCTACAAACACATGAAAATTGGATCCTTGCTAATCATCTCAAATAACATACATCCTACCAAGATATGCAGTCATACTTCACCAGAAATCATTGCTCCTCTCCCTCTGTGTATTTCACCATTATTTATCCTCCTTAATTCTCCCGATTCTTATTTTCCCTACCATTTTATACCCACGAAAGGAACTTGCACGTCCACCTTGCTTTATACACAGAAAGAGAGAGAGAGAACAATGCCTCCCTTGTTTCGCGTTTGAGTTGGCACCATAGTTCCAATACTCTTGGCGTCAACTTAACGATACATTTCAATATTGTAAAATACACACCGTACATGGATCATACATCAAAAGCAATTACAATATGTATTTCTATAAATTCTTACATAACTAGAGCACCGTGGATCTCAAAAGTATAAACGTATCTCTAGACACATTTTATCCAAAACACTTTAATATCAGACCGCGAATTCGCGTCTGTATATAAACATTAGCTAAGCACTGCCAGCGTTTGGGAAAAATAGAGAATGTAATTAGCACCAGGGGGTGACTATGGTAACAGTATGTATGTATGTATGTATGCAAGTATGTATGTATGTATGTATGTATGTATGTATGTATGTATGTATGTATGTATGTATGTATGTATGTATGTATGTATGTATGTATGTATGTATGTATGTATGTATGTATGTATGTATGGTTGTATGTATGTATGTATGTATGTATGTATGTATGTATGTATGCATGTATGTATGTATGTATGTGTATGTAAGTATATATTATGTATGTATGTATGTACGAGTATGTATGTATGTATGTATGTATGTATGTATGTATGTATGTATGTATGTATGTATGTATGTATGTATGTATGTATGTATGTATGTATGTATGTATGTATGCATGTATGCATGTATGTATGTATGTATGTATGTATGTATGTATGTATGTATGTATGTATGTATGTATGTATGTATGTATGTATGTTTGCATGTATGTATGTATGTACGTATGAATGTATCTATCTATCTATTTATCTATTTGTTTATCTATCTATCTATCTATCTGTCTATCTATCTATCTATCTATCCATCTAGCTAACTAGCTAGCTAGCTATCCATCTATTTATTTGTCTGTCAACTATCCTTCTATGTAATTCTCTATCTATCAATATACCAAAAGCTTCTTCCATCTCATAAGGGAGGTAGCCAGCCAAGATATACACCAACCCTCATCTGTCACTTATTTGTTTTCCTTTTATCTTCGCACCACCTGAGTGAAGGCTATCCCTATTTCCCGCTCAGTGTCTGGGTAAGAGGCAATGCAAAATGATACATCATTTACATAACAACCCTCCCTCCTTGTCCTCTCTTGCGAGTACAGGGAAGACGAGGATAAATTCTTTTGGGGTAGCGTCAGTTTATAGTCTATCGACAATCTATCTCCACTCACACTTAACTCTTGCTAATTCTTTTCCCTGCTCAAGGCCCCCTTCACCTCATCCACTCATCTCATTATTGGTCTTCCCTTCAAGTTCACTCCACCCACCTCTGCCTTTCATACTCTTTTTTGCTGGTCTTTCCTCACTCATTCTTTTCATGTTTCCAAACCATTCCAGTATTCCTTCATTAGCCCTATCTGCCAGCTTCTTTTCCCCCTCTGCTCTCCTCCTCACTTTCTCAATCTTCACTCTCTCCATCCTCGTAAACCCCACCAAACTTCTTACACACTTCATCTCAAGCATATCTAAAATTCTGCTTTCTGGGTCCCTTAAATTCTAAGTTTCTACCCATTACAGTGTCACAGACACTACCACTCCTTCATGTAATCTTCTCTTTGCATCTATCTCGTGACCCTTTTCATTCCTCTAAGAAATTTACTTACTTTCCTCACTCTACAGCTTACCTCCACCCCAACTCCTCCATTCCCAGCTATATGTGACCTTAAATACTTCAAATTATTTACTTCCTCTGGCCTTTCCTTCAAGACTCATCTCCAACTTACTGCCAACCTCATCATCTTACTTTTATTCACATTTACTTTCAACTTTCCTCTTTCACAATACCTTCTCAAACTCTGTCACTAACTGCCTTAGACCCTCCTCTGACACAACAAACAAGCGTAATCGTCATCAGCAAATAACAATTAGCCCACGTCCTAGTTGTTGTCTGGTGATGAGGAAACTTCAGGACCAAGAAGCTGAGAGTTCCATAGTGTCCCTTGTCCAGTAAAATGAATTCTTAGCCTCAGTCACAGCATTAAGTTAAAAATAAGTCTGCATATGCATGCACGCACACATGCACACACAGACACATTCGCAGATATGCAAGCTTACATGCAGCCACATAAATAGGCAAGCATACCAACATACTAGCATACCAATATAACCAACCTACCAAACTACCAACGCCCTAATTTACAAACATACCAACCTACCAATCTATCAACCAACCAACCTACCAACCTAACAACCAACCAACAAACCTTCCTTATTTACCTACCTACCTGGCTGCCTGTTCGTGCCAGAGTTAAACAATTTTATTCAGGTAAAGAAGGGATGTCCCCAAATCTGTTGGATTAATGTTGGAATTTGTCCAACGGCAGCAGAACTCAAGGTCATTAAACGTGACCCATCTTGGGCATTTGCTCTCATCAGCAAAGGCGGAATCCTCGTTTTATGCCTTGTCCGTGTCCTGCCATCCCTCCCCTTCCCCTCCACTCACCTCTGCCACCGCAGGGAATACTTCCTCCTCGCTCCCCCTACCCATGCTCGCTTCCACCTCGCTCCTTCTTTCACTCCCTCCTCCCTCCTCCCTCCATTCTCCTCTCTCCTCCCTCCTCCCTCCTCCCTCCTCCCTCCTCCCTCCTCTCTCCTCCCTCCTCCCTCCTCCCTCCTCCCTCCTCTCTCCTCCCTCCTCCCTCCTCTCTCCTCCCTCCTCCCTCCT
>NC_134798.1:3149803-3159803 GCF_046742065.1 Oratosquilla oratoria
CCATGATCGATTGTCAATGCCAAAGTGAAAAATGAAACTCAAGCCTCTAATTTATAATCACGTAACGTAACCCCCCCTTCTCCCAAAAATGTAACCCCCCTCCCTTGACTTAAAAAGGGTTAAACTAAGGGCCTAGAAAAAGGGTCCCAATGGTTTGTTGCTACCTGGGCCCTTTGTATTCCGCTCTAGAACGACGTAAATCCGTGAAGTGGTTTGGGGTCGTAAACACTCCACATAAACGCGTACAAAAATGACCTGAACGTAAAAATTCGAAAACAGCCTAATAAGGACCTGCTGGCCCGCTGCTTACGGTCCTTTGTATTCCCCAGAATGCCCAGGAGGAGAAGGAAGAGGTGAGGAGAGGGAAAGGGATGGGGAGGAAGAGGAGAATGAGAAAAAACAATATTTGGAAAAACAAGACGAAATGATAAACGAGGAAGAGGATATGGATGAGGAAGACCAGATAGAGGAGATGACAGAGAAGCTAAAAAGCTGAAGGTGGAAGACTAGGTTGAAGAAAGGGAAGCTGAATTGGAGGAAGAGGAGGTAGGAGTGGGGAGGGGAAGAGGGAGTAGGGAAGGGATAGGGAGGGGGAGGAGGGCAAGGGGAGGAGGGAAGTGTGGGGGAGGAGGAGTGGGGGAGGGAATGGAGTAGGAGGGTGGTAGAGGTCTCTCCGAGCTGACTCGGGACAACTATCTTTTGTGATCTAAAAAATATTAATGAAATGATGAGAGAGAGAGAGAGAGAGAGAGAGAGAGAGAGAGAGAGAGAGAGAGAGAGAGAGAGAGAGAGAGAGAGAGAGAGAGAGAGAGAGAGAGAGAGAGAGAGAGAGAGAGAGAGAGAGAGAGAGAGAGAGAGAGAGAGAGAGAGAGAGAGAGAGAGAGAGAGAGAGAGAGGAGAGAGAGAGAGAGAGAGTGAGAGAGAGAGAGAGAGAGAGAGAGAGAGAGAGAGAGAAGAGAGAGAGAGAGGGAGAGAGAGAGAGAGAGAGAGAGATAGAGAGAGAGAGAGAGAGAGAGAGAGAGAGAGAGAGAGAGAGAGAGGGAGAGAGAGAGAGAGAGGGTGAGTTTCATTGCATCACTTGGCGTCTGAGTCGGGTCGCAAAGATTGACTCCTTCAGCACGGTGACTTCTTCATATATTTTGTTCTGCCTAAGAACAGGAATATTTAGGCATCTGAGAAACGGGGTGGAAATTAAACCCTCCACTTTGAAAGGGAGTTCGAGTGATCGAGACCATTTTAAGGCTGGAATACGTCTCTTTATTTGTACGTCATCATGTCCGTTCTTGGCTGGTGTTACAAGTGTAAAAACACGTCACCGTATTGAAAAGGTTAGAGGCCGCCGAAGAGAAGGCGATGAACCGAGAGGGGGAAGACCCCTTTTTCTTGTTAACGAACTGAACCGGGAATAGATTCTGATGCCGGACACTCACGAAGGGTGATTTCCCATTTCAACAAGTTACATTTCACCAATTGCGTTTCGCGAAAACTTTTCGGTTTATTTCATTTTATTTTATTTTATTTTATTTTACTTTATTTTATTTTATTTTATTTTATTTTATTTTATTTTATTTTATTTTATTTTATTTTATTTTATTTTATTTTATTTTATTTTATTTTATTTTATTTTATTTTATTTTATTTTATTTTATTTTAGGTTATGTTAGGTTAGGTTAGGTTAGGTTAGGTTAGGTTAGGTTAGGTTAGGTTAGGTTAGGTTAGGTTAGGTTAGGTTAGGTTAGGTTAGGTTAGGTAATGTTAGGTAATGTTAGCTTAGCTTAGATTAGTTAAGGTCACGTTAGTTTAGGTTCGGTTAGAGTTTGGCAAAATGAGAATTTACCAAAATAAATGGCAAAATGTAGTTTCTTAAATGAGAATAATTCTTCATTAAGAATGAGGAACGGATCAGGCCATCTCAGGTCAGGTAAGGTCAAATCAACAACAACAAAAAAGTAAAAAAAAAAAAGAAAATTATAGACTGACGGAGTTGAAGTATATTTTATTTTTATAGATAAAAAGAGAGTGAGAAAAAAAGAACAGCATAATAATCAAATAGAAAGAGGGACGGTTTCTAAGTCAACAGTTGACAGGAGGAAGACGAGAGTAGTAGCAGTCGCTAGTTATCAATTCTTTAAAAATCGGAGCTAATGAAACCTAATAAGAGGGATCTTGGGCTCAATGTGGAGACAGAATGCCAGCCTTTCGGAGCTGCACCTTCAGACAGAAATGAGGATGTTGATTGGATTTGAAGACAAACAAAGGGGAGATGATCCCTTCCGATACCCATCCCACAGGGCCATCGCGTATAGGGTCCCATTGTTGACAAAGTCGAAGAGAACAAATTCTCATATGCGAAGAAGAATTTCCTCTAGCGGGGTTTTTATTTTAAGTTCCGGAAGGTCACAGAGACTAAAGAAAAGACCAGAACTCATTAAGGGCCACCAGGAAGAAAAAAAAAAAAAAAAAAAGGAGTGCCTCTGCATAGTGCCACTGTGTGTGCCATTGGCTAATAAAGCTGAGGGACAGGAGAGTCTCATAAAGAAAATGGAGGTTAGTTTTGATACTGGACTCCTTGCAAAATGAAGAGACTTAACTCAAAAGTGGTTCCAGACAGAGTTGTTTTCTCTCGTCAGCCTGTATCAAGTCGCAAATGGACTACCACTTGACATAAAGTCCTTTCACCGTGACCTTGAATAGGTCAGAATTCATTGAGAAGCAGGAAAAAAGCTAGAAGAGTATTTCAGGTAGACAAGGTGGTGGAGTTTTCTGAGGAAGAAAATAAGATAGCTATAAGTAGAAAAATAATGAAAACAAAACCAAATTTGGGTACCGAGTGATAAAGTGTCCTCGAGGTCTCCCGAAGAAGAAATGACATTTTTTTTTTTTTTTAAGTAAAAATCAAAGTCCAACCCCCACCTCAGCTGTATTAAACCCTCTGGAGAAGATACGAAACCTACACCAGGACACACGTCATCCTTGCCACATGCGCCAGGAATTTCGGGACAGTACGCTCCCGATCCCGCCATCAGCGTGACCTTAGACCAAAATCGATAAGAAAAAAGTTGATCGTGTAAAAATAGTAAAACGGATCTGTGAAAAATGAGAGGAGGGTAAGTATTTAAAGAGAAAAAAAGGATAAACCATTTTTTTTCTCTGAGCTTCACGCGAACTTGGAGTAAAAACGAAGAGTGGAAAAGCTGTTTTGAGTACAAAAATAATGTGTATCAGAAAGCGTCAGTACTATATTCAGTGTAATTACCAGTACATTATGAGGCCAGTACCAAAAATATTGTTGGTGCCAGTGCTAAACTCAGTACCAGTACCAGTACCAGTACAAGATTTAGGACCAGCACTGTGTCAGTACAAGAAATAATACAACAGATTAGTATTACTACCAATATCAGTACAGAAACAAGAATTGGTACAACGTTCCAGTGCCTCTGATAGTACCAGGATCAGTACCAGCACCACGCTGGAGTGCTACCACGAGTGACATTGCCAGTAATGGAGTGCAGACCTACAGGAAGGAAGAGTGGGCGATGGATCACCAGGCATCACAGGAGTGTAGGTGGAGAAGTAGGCGGAAGACACAAGAGAGTAAGGTAGAGGGAGGATGTATGATAGAATAAGGAGGAGGAGGAGGATGTAGGGAAGTAGATTAAGAGTAGGAGGAGGAGGAAGAGGTGGAGAAGGTGAAGAAGGAGGAGGGGCCCCAGGGGTTAGGGGAGTGAAAGAACACAGGGAGGAATAGGAGAAGTAGAGAAGAGAGAGGGAGATGATGAGGTTGGGGGAAAGGAGTGGAAGGAACAGTGACTATAAGTGGTGAAAGGAAAGGGAAGTCGGGGCCTTTCAGATAACTACAGACGTCTGGCTTTCCCCTTGACAGGATCGATGTGAACGTCATAATACTGTAGTAGTTAACCGAACGAACGGGAAAGCGGATAATAATTGTGTGTTTGCGTCAGACTGCACGAAGAGGTTGTGGGTGGTGACGCTGGGAGGGAGTGGTTGAAAGAGGAGAGGTACAACCAAGCAAGGAACGGGTGGGAGTGAGTGGAGAGCAAAGGCATGGAAGCGAAATGTGGACTACCGGAAGTTAAGACTGAATGAACTGAGGTAGGCATAGATGTGGGTGTACGTGCGTGCGTGTGTGTGTGTGTGCGTGCGTGCGTGTGTGTGTGCGTGCGTGCGTTTGTGTGTGCGTGCGTGCGTGCGTGCGTGTGTGCGTGCGTGCGTGTGTGCGTGGGTGCGTGTGTGCGTGCGTGCGTGTGTATGTGCGTGAGTGTGTGTGCGTGTGTGTGTGTGTGTGTGTGTGTGTGTGTGTGTGTGTGTGTGTGCGTGTGTGTGTGTGTGTGTGTGTGTGTGTGTGTGCGTGTGTGTGTGTGTGTGTGTGTGTGTGTGTGTGTGTGTGTGTGTGTGTGTGTGTGTGTGTGTGTGTGCGTGCGTGTGTGTGTGTGTGTGTGTGTGTGCGTGCGTGTGTGTGCGTGCGTGTGTGTGTGCGTGCGTGTGTGTGTGTGTGTGTGTGTGTGTGTGTGTGTGTGTGTGTGTGTGTGTGTGTGTATGTACGTACGTGTGTATGTGTGTGTGTGTGTGCGTGTGTGTGTCTGTATGTGCGTTTATTTGTGCGTATGTGTGCGTGCTAATTCGTATATGTGTGTGTGTGTGTGTGTGTGTGTGTGTGTGTGTGTGTGTGTGTGTGTGTGTGTGTGTGTGTGTGTGTGTGTGTGTGTGTGTGTGTGTGTGTGTGTGTGTGTGTGTACGTGTGTGTGTACGTGTGTGTGTGCGTGTGTGTGTGTGAGTAAGTGAAGCCACTGTAGAACAAATTTTAAGATAGGTTCGGTCGCATGGGCAGTATCAGACAGAATCAACCATGTAGTCACCAATGGCGTACTCTATTCATTTGATTCTGGCGAGCAACAAACTATATTATTCGGGTGAAGGAACGTTCCGGGTCACCAGATTTTGTTCTTTTAGGTTATGTAGGAATGGGAAGTACCTAGGTTAGGGGGAGTAGTTTAACCGGGGGAGTTTCAACAGAAGATATTTTGGGTGAGGTGGGTGAGTAAATCGGTGAGTGGTTGGGCAAGTATTGAGTGAATGATTGGTCAAGTGATTAGATGGAAGATTGATTGAGTGATTGGGCGAACGATTATGGGAATGTTTGGGCAAACGATTACGTGAGTGATTAGGAGAACGATTGAGAGAGCGATTGGCTGAGCGATTGGGGTGATGATTGACTAAACGATTGAGGGAATGATTGGCCGAGTGGTTGGGGGAATAATTGGGCAAGTTGAGTGTGAGTAACAGAACAGGTATAATCACTCATTAGAGTTTGCTGTAGACAGCATGCGGGATCCACAAATACATTCCTGATAAAAAAAACTTTCTAAAGTTCTGAGAACTGGATGAGAGCTATCTATATTAGTTCTGAGAACGGGAAGCACATTATCTAAGTGGCAACATTTTGGTTTTGTTATCTGACGAAGGAGTGAAAGAGAGGAACTTGTTGGGAGAACCAAAGAGAAACACGCATCCCGAACTCCTCATACAGTGATTACTTGATCTTCCTCCTGGAGAAGAAGACGAGCTGGGAAAGGGAATATTTTTTGGGGAAGAAAGAAGGGAGAGGAGAGTGCACATGATAAAAAAAATACAGGAAAGAGGGAAAAGAGGGAAAAGAATGATAGGAGGGAGAGAGAGAGAGAGAGAGAGAGAGAGAGAGAGAGAGAGAGAGAGAGAGAGAGAGAGAGAGAGAGAGACTTAGAAATACACAGGTCCACTCCCTCATCCTCTCTCTCTCACACTCACTCATTCACACACACACACACACACACACACACACACACACACACACACACACACACACACACACACACACACACACACACACACACACACACACACACACACACACACACACACACACACACACACACACACACACACACACACACACACACACACACACACACACACACACACACACACACACACACACACACACACACACACACACACACACACACACACACACACACACACACACACACACACACACACACACACGCACACACACACGCACACACACACGCACACACGCACACACACACGCACACACAACCACTCACCGACAGCCACCTCCCAACCACCCTCATAATTAACCTTCACCCACACCCATCTCCGCCCACGTATACCCTCCCGCAACCACCCCTGTACAACCACCCAGAAACAACCTCCCATAACCATCCACCCACCCACATTCATCCTCTCACCCACAGTAATTATTCTACGCACACCCACATCCACCTAAATCCACAGACATTCACCCCAAACTACTCACATCCACCCAAAAACACTCTCCTACCTCCACCTAACTCCACTCAAGCCCATATCTTCCACCCCTTCAGCCCCTTCGGCCCCTTCCTCCTCCTCCCCCCGTTCTCCTCCTTCCTCCTCCTTCCTTACCTCCTTCCTCCTCCTCCTTCTTCTACCTCCTACTACTTCCCCTTCTTCTTTCCTCCTCCTTCCTCCTCTTCTTCTTCATCTTCCTTTTCCTCCTCCTCGTCTTTCTCTTTTTTTTACCTCTTCCTCCTCCTCTTCTTTCCCCTCCTATTCCTCCACCTTCTTTTCCTTCTCCCCTTATTCCTCTTCCTTCTTTACCTATTCTTCTTTTATCTCTTCATCCTCCTCCTCATTCTTTTCAATCTTATCCTGATCACAGTTCTCTTCACAGGTTGAAAGAGAATAAACGAAAGAGAGAGATAGATAGGTAGGCAGATATATAGATAGATAGATAGATAGATAGATAGATAGATAGATAGATAGATAGATAGATAGATAGAGAGAGAGAGAGAGAGAGAGAGAGAGAGAGAGACAGACAGATAGACAGACAGACAAACAGAAAAAGAGAGAAACAGAGAAAGTGGGACAAACAGATAAGAAGAGCAAGAGAAGGAGAGAGAGAGAGAGAGAGAGAGAGAGAGAGAGAGAGAGAGAGAGAGAGCGATGATAAATAGATAATATGAGAGAGAGAAAAAATACGAAAACTGACGAACGAAGGAATTTCCCCGTAGTTCTTTAGACTGACGGAAGTAGGAAGAAGGCGAGTCGAGGACTTAGGTACAAAGAAGAATGGCTCTTTTGTCTGGAGACCATAAGGACGATTCTTCAGATACTCTGGAAACAAACGTACCATCAAGAACAATAGACGGGAGCGGGAAGGGTAAGGGGGACGTAGGTGGGAGCAGGGGTGGGGTGGGGGGGGGCGTAAACGTCCCGTACAGAGCCTGAGTGTTTTATTCAGGGGGAGGTCGGGATCATTACATACATCAGCGGGACCAGACACTGCAGAAGTCGCTGCAGAAAGGAATTAGTCGTTAATCCCTTCAACATAGTGACACTGCAGAAATCGCTGCAGAAGGGAATTAGTCGTTAATCCCTTCAACATTGTGACATTTTTATTTCTTTTTTCTGTTTTCGCTAGATAATCTTATTCAGCTGAAAATAGAGTTCGGGACAAAATATGGTCCTGATTGATGTTAAGCCTTTTTTTTTTTTTTTTTTTTGACAACAGGGACAAAAATCTGTTAAACATAACATATCTGATGAGCCCGGTTTCTGCATATTAAACTATTGTGTCTAAATCTACCAAAATAATTGTAATAAAACTATTAGAAGAAAGATAACCAGGAGGGGCTGTGAAGGTGCCTAGAGTCTGAAATCTTCGGAAGGTTGGAGTGTGGGTGGGGGGACTCTTGAAGTGGCCGCGTCAGGAGGCATACTGAACTCAAGTCTTGGTGACTGCTGGAGTCGAGCGAGGGAGGAGGAGGAGGAGGAGGAGGAGGAGGAGGAGGAGGAGGAGGAGGAGGAGGAGGAGGAGGAGGAGGAGGAGGAGGAGGAGGAGGAGGAGGAGGAGGAGGAGGAGGAGGAGGAGGAGGAGGAGGAGGAGGAGGAGGAACAGGAAAAAGGCCAGGCAGCAGGGACGAAGGAGGCGAAGGAGGAGGTGCAGTAGTAGGAGAAGGCCAAGTCGGAGGTTGAGGTGGTGGTTGTAGTCGTGGTTTCATGGTTGTAGTTATGGTGGTAGTAGTTGTGGTGGTTGTGATGATGGTTGTGGTGATGGTTGTGGGAGTAGTGGTGGTTGTGGTGATGTTTGTGGTTGTGGTGGTGGTTGTGGCGGTGGTTCTATTGGTAGTGGTAGTGTTCGTGATAGTGGTGGTGGTGGTGTTGGCAGTGGTGGTGGTGGTAGTGATGGTAAGAGAGGCACAAGGAGTAGGAGGAGGAGGAGGAGGAGGAGGAGGAGGAGGAGGAGGTAGTGGGTAACGAGGAGGAGATGGTGGTGGTGGCAGAGGTGGAGGCGGTGAGCGAGGCAGGAGGTGAAGCTGAGGCACTATTGATCAGCTTCCATAGTCGCTTGCGTTGCCCTGGTGATCTGGCACCTCTTCCCACTCCCCGTGTCCCCTCCCTTTTCCTTCTTCGTATCCTACTCCTCCTCCCGTCCTCCTCCTTCACCTACTTCCGATCCAGCTGTCCTTCCCCGTCTCCTCTTCCTCCTCCTCCTCCTCCTCCTCTCCCTCCTCCTTCTCCTCCTCTCCCTCCTTTTCTTCATCATCTTTCTTCTTCTCTTTCTCCTCCTTTTCCTCCTACTCCTCTTCCCGTCTCCCTCTTTCATCTATTTCTGATCCAACTGTCCTTCCCCGTCTACTCTTTTTCCTTCCCCTTTTCCTCATCCTCTTTCTTCTTCTCTTTCTCCTCCTCTTCCTCCTCCTCTTCTTCCTCTTCTCACTCCTCCTACCACTCCTTTTCTTCCTCCATATCTCCGTTTCTGTATCATCCTTCATTTCCTCCTCGCCCTCTTCCTCATCCTCTTCCTCCTCTCCTTTTCCTTGTCTTCCTGTGCTTCATCTTTCTCTTCCTTCTTTTCAATCCTTTCCCTCCTCTCTTTCTCTCTTTCCTTTCCTTCCGTCTTTTTATCCTTCTCTCGCTCGTTCTCTCTTCCTCTCTCTCCTCTCCCTCCTCCTCTACCTTATCTTATTCCTCGTTCTTTCCCTCCTCCGCTCCTCTCTCCTCACGCAATTCCTCTCCCTCCTCCTCTCCCTCCTCCTCTCCCTCCAACTCTCATTCCTTCTCTACCTCCCCCTCTCCGTCCTCCCCTTTCTCTTCCTCTCGCAGCTCCTCTCCCTCCCCCTCTCCCTCCCCCTCTCCCTCTTCCTCTCACTCCTCCTCTTCTCCCTCCCCCTTCTCTTCTTGCTTCTGTCATTTCCTCATCTCTCCTCGTCATCTTTCCTCCGCTCTCACTCTCCTCATCTGTACTACCTCCTCCTTCTCCTCCTCCCTCTTCTTCTTTCTTTATCCTCTCCCTCCTCCTCTTTATCCCCTCCTCTCCTTCCTCTTTCCTCCTTTTCCTATTCCTCTTTCCCCTTTTTTTATCTTCCTCTCCTCAACTTCCTCCTTCCTCTCCTCATCCTCACCTCATCTTTACCCTCCCATCCTCATCCTCTCCCTCTCCTCTTCATCTTCCTCATCCCCCTCCTCCTCATCCTCCAACTCTCCCTCGTCATCTTCCCCCTCCTATCACTATCTTCTCCCTCTCCTCTTCATCTTCCCCTTCCCACTCCTCCTCATCCTCCCATTCTTCCTCCTCAATCTCTCTGAGCCCTTCCTCTTCCTCTCCCTCCCCACCTCATCTTTCTCCCCCTACTTCTCCTCTCCTCCGCTTCCTCCTCCTCCTCCTCCTCCTCCTCCTTCTACTCGTCTTTCTTCTCCTACTTCCCCTTTTTCTCCTACTCCCACTGCTACTCTCACTCCTACACCTATTCTCATTCCTACTTCTCTCCCTCCTCTTCCTCCGCTTTCTCCTCCTTCTTCTCTTCCTCTTCATCTTCCTCCTCTTTCTCCTCTACCTCCTACCTCCTCCTCTTCCCTACTGTTTCTTCTTCATCTTTTCCCTTTTACCTCTTTCTCCTTCTCCGCCTACACCTCCATCTCCACCTCCACCTCTTCCTCC
>NC_134798.1:3182303-3187303 GCF_046742065.1 Oratosquilla oratoria
CATCACAAGTCCTAATCAACAACGGTTTTAGCAATAGAGACATTGAAAAAGTGACCAAGAAAATAATGGAAAATTGGTACGAGGGAATTAAATCAGCAAATGCATCAAACAATCCAGCGCAGAACGTTATAAATATATATTACAAATCCTTCTTCTCCACTGCATACAAGGAGGATGAGAGAGTGATGCAACAAATCATAAAGAGAAACATCAAGCCCACTGAATCAAGCTCCAAAATTAATTTCATTATTTACTATCAAAACAAAAAAACCTCGAACCTACTCCTAAGGAACAACACCAGGCAGATCGTCGATGAACTTCAAAAATCTCATGTCGTATATAGGTACACCTGCAAAAATGGGGACTGTGCAACCCATCCTACTAACTATATCGACATGACCACCATGAGGCTCTCGCGTCGTCTGTCATACCAACCAAACTCAGGAGTACCTAAAAATCATCATAGCGAAGTCCATCAAGCAAAATTAAGAAGAGAAGACTTAACCCAGAATACGGAGATTATAAATCACAACAAAGACCCACGACGTTTACCTATATTAGAGGCTTTGTATATCAAGGATCTATCCCCGGGAATGAATACCCAACTCGAGGACTTAAAAATTCTACCAAGTGTGAGAAGATCATTCCCTAGTGAAAATGAGACAAAAAAAAAAAAACACAGATGCACGCCACCCTCCAATCTACAGAACGACACGGAGCTCCGGCGACGCCAACCAGACAAAATCCCACATCGACGACCAGACAAAATCCCACACCGACGACTAGACAAAATTCCACAGCCTGCCCCATATATACCCACACACACCAGCCCAGCCCTTAGATACGTACCTGCCACTGAGGAAACACCAAGAGGTGTGAAAACGCGTTTTGGCTTATTTATAGATTATGTATGTTATTCCACAACATGACATACTGAGATTTATTAAGGTTACTGCCTACAGAAGGCAAGATCAATCTTAGAAAGAGAGAAAACACGACAAGAAGCGTTGTCATAACAAGCTTGTCATTCACTTTAATGATGTATGATTGAGGGAAAACCTCCTGCCCATTTACACCATGAATATATATATATACATATACATATATATATATATATGTATATATATATATATACATATATATATATATGTATATATACATATATATATATATATATATATTATACTTATACATATATATATATATATATATACCTATCTGAGAGTTGGCACCTTGACGTGGTGGATAGGCTTTAAAATATTTTAGGTTATAAAAGCTACGTCGACAGAGAGGAAATATCTTCAAGGTCACCCATATCGAACAGTTTTGCAGAAGAGGAAGAGCATGCCGGCAGGAGACCTTTTGGTCTATAACTATGTCGGATGCGAAAAAAATTATAATAATGATAGATAAATAAATCAATATTACAATGACAATAGTAATAATGAATAGAATAAATAAATAAATGCATAGGTATGATGATAGAGTATTAGGATGGTTTGGACACATGGAAAGAATGAATGAAGAAAGACTAGTAAAAGAGGTATGGAAGGCAGATGTGGAGGGACCTAGGATGAGATGGATGGATGGGGTGAAAGGGGCTTTGGGGAAGAGGGGAATGTCTATTGAGGAAGGACGGGAGAAGACAGAAGACAGGGGTGAATGGAAAAAGGATGTATATGGATGATGTTGTGATGCATAAGGTGGAATGGGTGGGGGGATAGGGGGTGAGGTAATATGTATGAGAAAAAATTGACGCAGCTCGAAGGGATTTCTCCTCCCCGTCTTCTCCCTTTCTGCATGAGGGGACGGAGAGTGGGGGTCACCGATTTAATGAAGTGGCCTTGTTGTGGATGTGCTGTCTTGCGACACTGCCTCTGACCAAGGACAGTGGACAAGGTGCAGGGACGACCCGTCATCCAGGAGGGTGGAGGGGAGTGGAGTGTATTAGGGATGGAATTGGTGGTAATGGTTTTTATGCCTTTTTCTTTTTGGCTACCTCCCTTGCAAGGGCGAAAAAGCCTTTGGTATATGTATGTATGTATGTATGTATGTATGTATGTATGTATGTATGTATGTATGTATGTATGTATGTATGTATGTATAATTGAATTATGAAGAAACAGGTTTTATATTAAATAACAGCAAATTGACAGATTATAATAAGTGAAAATCAAACAAATAATAATAAACAGACAAATAATATCAAATAAATGACAGGCATTACAGCATCTTGCTTAGGTGTTTATCTAAAAGAATCTTAAAGCCTCGAACTGAACTACATTGCACTGTCTCTCCAGGAAGTTTATTCCATTCATTAACTACACAGTCGGTGAAGTTGTTCCTACCCATTTCCAAATTTAATATATTTCCTGACAGTTTCAGACCATTATTTCTTGTCAGATTCTCGTTCAGTAATTTTGTCACTTTTGATGTTGTCAATTCCCTTTAGAATCTTAAAGACCTGTATCAAGTCATTTCTGACGATTTATGGCTTGGAATAAGAGATGGATATTTGAAGACAAAAGATCTCACAATAAGTCCTAGAATCTTATTTGCATTCTCAGAAGTTGAAATACGGTACTTAGATGACTTGAGATTGTTACTGATAATTAATTAGGCCGAGATCCTTTTCACTATCCCCTTTCATTAATAATTTTCAAATAATTTGTAATAGTTCTTACCGTTATTTTTACCAATGTGCATTATCTTGCATTTACTTGTGTTAAATTTCATTAGTCGCTTTTCAGACCATTGCTGTAATCTATCTAAATCTTCTTGAATATCTAATAGATTTAAGTGATCATTTTCCAATCCGCACAGTTTTGTGTCATCAGCAATAGATTTTAGTTCGTGGTCTATATCATTTATATATACTATGAATTTAGTTCGTGGTCTATATCATTTATATATACTATGAATAGAAGTGGCCCAAGAACAAAACCCTTAGGAACTCCACTCGTAACATTTTTCCATCTAGAAGTTTTGCCATTTAAAACACCTCTCTGTTTTCGATCATTCAACCAATTACTAGTCTAACTTAATAGGCTACCACTTATTCTGTGTGAAACTAATTTAGTAAGTGGGGGACGGTATCAAAAGATTTTGCAAAGTCTAGATATATTAAATATATATTGTTTCTTTTGTCATAATTCGAGATAACTATGTTGTAGAATTCGAGTAAGTTAGTCACGCAAGAACTTTTCCGTCTGAATCCATGCTGGCTATCATTTGTCAAACAGTTACTTTCTAAATTATGTCCGATAGCATCATTTTTCCTACGATTGAAGTCAAGCTTAGAGGCCTGTAGTTATTTGGTTTCTTTTTGTCAGCTAGCCTCCATTCCCTTGGGACATCTACGGATATGATGGATTTCTTAAAAATAATTTCTAATGGAACAACAATCTCATTTTTAATTTCCTTTAAGGTTCTTGGATGCCAACCGTCAGGCCCTGGTGTTTTATTAACTTTGAGTGTCTCTATACACCTTTTAATTTTCTCTTTTGTTATATTTACCGTAGTAAGTTCACCGTAGACTTTTCACGTGTTTCAGTTTGGAGTTCACTCTGAGGTGTTTTGTTTACAAATACTGAGCTAAAATAATTGTTTAAAATATCACACATTCCTTCATTTGAATATTCAAGTTGACCGTCAGCAGATAATAGTGAACCAATGTGATTCCTAATAACCTTTTTATCTCTAATGTAGCTATAGAATTCTCTGGTATTCCCTTTGGATTTGTCAGCGATATTCATTTCGTATTGTTGTTTTTGTTTTTGTTTTTATATTGTTTTATAAATTTCTCTGTATCATTACATAACTTTGATAGTCATTAGATGCACCCGAGCACTTGTATTTCTTATAAGCCTGTATCTTTTTAGTAATACATTTTTCAATTTCTTTGTCAAGTCATTTTTGACGAGCCTAATTCGGGGGCGTCTGTCCATAAACGGGATGTAAGTATGAATCATCTTAGCAAACGTATTTTAAAATATTTCTCACATCTGATCTACAGGACTTTCGCTTAATTTTGCCTCCCAATCTGTAAGCTGAAGCTTTTGATGTAATCCTATGAACTAAGCTTTAATGAAATTAGGTATCTTAGATACACAAGTATCTATTCTAAATATTTTTTAGCAGTTTGAATCTACAGTAAGTTGTGATCGCTACTTGTTTCCAAGTTTCCAAGTTTCCAAGTTTCCATCACTACTTGTTTCAAAGTTTTTCCTAGTTTGTCTATAGAAAGCCAACCAATATTCTTTCCTATGTTCATTTCTATTCCAATCACCACATCAATGTAAAAAGATCAATTTTTATTTCCATGTTCTTGAGAGCTTACAGAATTTCAGATCCTGAATTTATTGATGACGAAATTAGAACTATCCGGAATATTGGAGAAAAGTTGAAATATCCCACTTATATTCTTAATCAATGTCACAATACCGCCAAGAAACGCTTTTACAAAACTTGCAGTCAAGAACAAGGAAACCATAAACAACTTAATACACTCGTTCTTTCTTTTCATAAAAATTTTCTTAGTATTGTTAACCTACTCAAAAAATTGGATATCAAAGTAGCTTTTAAATATGACCACATCATTAAGAAAATTTTAATTAAGAACAACCCTCCTAACAACAACGGTGTGGTCTATAAAATTCCTTGCCAAGATTGTAAAAAAATTTATACTGGACAAACTGGGAAAAACTTGGAAACAAGGATTTCTCAATATGAAAATAGTGTGAGATCTGCTCAGGAAAATAATGCGTTATTTCAACATAAAGCATTATACAATCATCATATTAATTGGTCTAAGGCAAAAATTTTAGCCAAAAGAAAAAGCCTACAAGAAAGAAATATAATAGAATCCTGCTTAATATCAGGCACGTTTGATAAAGATATAAACTTAAGCTATAGTCATTTTAAATGTGATAAATTGGTAACCTAAATGGTCACCGAGATCTTTCCGCCAGATTGAGCCTTATGTGTTGGTCAGGTCGATA
>NC_134798.1:3194803-3202303 GCF_046742065.1 Oratosquilla oratoria
ACAATAATTATAATAAAGATCTTACTTGCCTCTAAGGTTTTTTGCTTAATGATATTTCTGAGTGTTTTAACAGCGATTGTGACTTACCAAAAAGACATCGGGTTGCACTGTCTGCTTTGAAGAAGTTAGATAACATAATTATTACCAAAGCAGACAAAGGAGGCCAAGTTGTTATTTTGGAACTTTCTGATTATGTTAAGAAGGCCTATGATTTGTTAAATGACTCGAAAACCTACGAAAAGCTCAACAAAACCCCCTTAAGACCTCAGCCGCTGAATTCAACAAACAAATTCGCAAGATTTCAATGAATAATTGCATTAATAATCTGAAGGTCACAAATCCCAAGCTCCTCTACTTTTATGGACTTCCGAAGGTTCATAAAGCAGTTATTCCTTTGAGACCTATTATTTCCAATCGATGCTCCTGTACGAGTAAACTTTCTAAATGGCTCTCAGACCTTTTGTCACCTTTTGTTGACCAATTTTCTAACTCTCACATTAAAAACTCCTCAGATTTCATTTCCAAAATTAAGAATGTCAATATACAGGATATACAGGGTGCCAAGTTACTCAGTCTTGACATAACCTCTCTCTTTACTAACATTAATGTTGATGATGTTCTTACATTTTTAGAGACCAGACTGCAGCCGTTTCAGGATAATTTCCCCCCCTTCCAGTCAACAAAATCAGTGATCTATTTCGCCTTTGTGTTTCCTCCAATGCCTTTTCTTTCCAGGACCAGTTCTTTAGACAGAAATTCGGTTGTAGCATGGGTTCTAATTTATCTCCTGTTTTGGGTAACGTATAATGGAGTACTTTGAATATACTCTATTACCCGCTATCAAACTACCCGAGATGATTTGGTTCCGTTATGTTTATGACATTTTCTCAGCGTGGGATGATAGGTGGGGCGCGTTCGAGGTGTTTCTGGACAGGTTGAACCAATTATCCCCTAACATCAAATTCAAAACAGAATAGGAAGAGGGTCATTAGATCCCTTTCCTGGACATTTTTATTAGAAGGATCGATGGAAAATTATTTTTTACAGTTTATAGAAAACCCACCCATTCAGGTAGCTATCTCCACTTTTTCAGCAACCATCCCGACAAAGTCAAGAAGAGTGTTGCCTCCGGCCTTTTCTTGAGAGCTTTTAGGATTTGTAGTCCTAGATTCTTGGACCGGGAGATTGACCTCATCAAAAGGCAACTTTTGAATTTGGCATACCCGTCCTGGTTCCTGGATCAAGCCCTCAGCAAGGCTAGAGCCAGCCACCTTAAAAATTCAGTTCCCACCACACAACCCTCTTTCAAAGATGTTTTAAAAATCCCCTATTGTAACTCCATCAGTCCTTCTTTTAAATTAATTCCCAACAAGCGTCTCACAGTTGCCTACCATTACCCTAACACTGTACATAAACAAATTGTTAATGTTCATCAAAGGTTAAAGGGAAATGAGGCCCCAGGAGTGTATAGCCTTCCTTGTAAAGATTGTGATTTAGTGTACCTTGGTCAGACCGGAAGGGATCTTAACACCAGGTTAACGGAGCACAAAAGATCCATTAGGTATGCCCAAGAAAATTCCGCTGTGTTCCAACACGTCAGTACCAAAAATCACAGTCTTGACTGGGACAAGGCCAAAATATTATATTCCAATTGTAGCTTTAAAAGAATAATTGTTGAATCAGCCTTAATTGAAGAATGTTCGAACTTGAACATCTCCAAAGGCTGTGAGCCACTTGGTTAAGAATTATCACCCTCCTAACCCCGCTCCCAGCCCGCTTCTCCCTCGACCCCACACCTCCACCCACACATCCCCTCACCTCTGACTCCGCCCTGCGTGACGGATTGTCCTGTTTTAGCTCTGCGTGTTCCCCTTCTACTCACATCTCAATTGTACTTATGTCTGCAAATTCTTGTAATCTGTACTTTCCTGAAGAGGGCTATAGCTATTAGCCGAAATATAGAAGTTATACGTTTATATATATATATATATAATATATATATATATATATATATACATATATATATATATACATATATATTACATATATATACATATATATATATATATATATATATATTTATATATATATATATATATATATTTATATATATATATATATATATAATATATATATATATATATATATACACCAAAGGCTTTTTCCCCCTTACAAGGGAAGTAGCCATAAAAAGGCATAAAATCCCCTCCCACCAGTTCCATCCCCACATATTCCACTCCCATTCACCCCCCTCCCTCCCTCTTATCTTGGCTTCTCCTGGATGACGGATGATCCCTGCATCTCGCCCACTGCCCTGGGTCAGAAGCAGTGTCAAAAGACGCAGCATATTCACAGCAAAACCGCTTCGTTAAATCGGCAACCACCCCTGACCGTCCCCTCATGCATAAAAAGAGAAGACGGGGAGAAATACCTTCGGGATGCGTCAAATTATTTTTTCACACATGCTCCCTCACCTCAATCCCCCACCTTTCTGGATCACAGCATCATCTATACACAACCATTCTCCATTCCTTCTTGTACACGGTTTTGATCACATTATCAAATGAAACTTTATTCACAAATTCTATCTTATTATGTTGTCACATCACACCTAAATAAACGCTATGCATCTTGTGCTTGGGTGTCTCCTCCCAAACATTACACCTGCAATATATAAAGTCACATCATGCTTGTGCTCTCCCTCTTTCTCTGGGTTGTTTGTGGCGGCATGCGAGTCATGTTACATTCATGAGTTCACTAAGTCACGTGACCAAATTGTCCTTGACCCCGTCCGAGCTGAATGATGACGTCATCGCCCATGCATGACGTCATCTACTATACATTACTCGATGTGTCTTTGAACGATTTCATCTTATTCATAAGTTCCTCCTCTTTCTATCGCCCCTTCCTACTTCTCTTCCTCCTCTTACCTCTCTTCCTCCTTATCCTCCTCATCTCCCTCTTCCTCATCTTCCTCTTCTTCATCCTCATCCTCATCCTTCTCCTTTTTCTCCTCCTCATCCTTCTCCTTTTCCTCCTCTTCCTCCTTCTCCAATACTACCAAGTCCTATATTTCCAATGTCTTCACCTTCCTCTCATTCTTCTTATATATATATGTATATATATATATATATATATATATATATATATATATATATATATATATTCATATATATATATATATATACACATATATATATATATGTTATGAAGGTAAGACAGATGAGTGGAACAAGTGGTAGAGAAACGCGGGTTAGAGCGAGAACACTATATTCCTGACGTTTCGACTACAAGTCTGAAGAAGACTTGAAGAAGACTTGTAGTCGAAACGTCAGGAATATATTGTTCTCTCCCTAACCCATGTTTCTTTACCACCGTTTCCACTTATATGTATATATATATATATATATATATATATATATATATATATATATATACATAAATATATAAACATATATGTATGTTTACATATAGTGTCACGGTCGTGCAGTTAAAGCTCTCCTTTCCCGGTCCTCACTGGGATCCTGTTATACTTCACGATGCCCTGGATAGATTTTTCCACACAGCCGCCTTCACACACGAAGTCGTTACGATTTTCGTGAACAAGGGGAAGGTATATCAGAGGGCTAGTAGAGAAAGTTTCTGTAGAACTATGACGAAAGGTTGTGGTAGAGAAACGCGGGTTAGAGCGAGAACACTATATTCTTGACGTTTCGACTACAAGTCTCTGAAAAAGACTTGAAGTCGAAACGTCAGGAATATAGTGTTCTCGCTCTAACCCGCGTTTCTCTACCACCTTTTCCACTCATATATATATAATATATTATATATATATATATATATATATATATATATATATATATACTGTATATATATAAACATACGTATATGTATGTTTACATATAGTGTCACGGTCGTGCAGTTAAAGCTCTCCTTCCCCGGTCCTCGTTGGGATCCTGGTATACTTCACGATGCCCTGGATAGTTTTCTGTACACGACCGCCTTCCCACACGAAGTCATTTTGACTTTCATGCACAAGGGGAAGGTACATCAGAGGGCTAGTAGGGAAAGTTTCTGTAGAACTATGACGAAAGGTTGACAGGTTTAATGAAGATCATGGAAAGAGGGACTATGTAAAAAAAGTGAAGTGTTCAGTCTTTAGGCTTCTGACAACTGGACAACTAAAAGATATATATATATATATATATATATATATATATATATATATTTTTTCATATTTTTATATATATATTTGTTTCTTTATATATATATATATATACTGTATATATATATATATATATCTATATATACACATATATATATATATATGTACATATGTATATATATATATATATATATATATATATATATATACATATATATACTGTTTTATATACAGTTTATATATATATATACAGTATATATATATATATATATATATATATATATATATATATTTATGTATGTATATATATATATATATATATGTATATATATATATATGTATATACACTTTTACAAAAAGACATTAATTGGAAGTATTCAATCTTTAGGGTTTGACCAGAGTCTGGACAGTTAAATAACTATCACAGAAAACCAAATAAATCCTATTGTTGAGCAGTATCCTGGACGCTACTCGTTTATAATACCAAAAAGGTCATCTACGTATGTATGTGATTACGTGGATATGATAGCAGGTTGGCTATCTATAAAGACCGAGAATTGTTTAGGGTGTAGAACGACCAGAATCTCAAATATAAAGTTTTAGACATCTAGAATAGACTGTATCATTCAATAGCTGTCATTACTGTCATTACTTCTCTTCCTCCTTATCCTCCTCATCTCCCTCTTCCTCATCTTCCTCTTCTTCATCCTCATCCTCATCCTTCTCCTTTTTCTCCTCCTCATCCTTCTCCTTTTTCCTCTCCCTCCTTCTCCAATACTACCAAGTCCTATATTTCTAATGTCTTCACCTTCCTCTCATTCTTCTTATAAATATGTATATATATATATATATATATATATATATATATATATATATATATATATATATACATATATATATGTATATATATATATATATATTCAAATATATATATAAAAATATATATTCAATATATATATATATATATATATATATATATATATATATAAATATATATATACACATATACATATATATATTGTTATGAAGGTAAGACAGATGAGTGAAAAAAGTGGTAGAGAAACGCGGGTTAGATCACAGCATGCTACTTTGCCACAATAACATGCAGCCAATACCCCCAGACGTTTGTCAGACCGGTAAATTATCTTTCGTCATTATTAATACGCACGAGACAAATGCGTAACAATACATACATACATTTAGTATGTATGTGCATAGCATGGGTGTATTCGCCTGTATGTATACGTACATGTATATGCATTATCCTTATTATCATAATCTTTATCATCATCTTCGCGAATATCATCATGTTATCATTGTAACAAATAATCATCGTAACTGCTGGTGCTTCAAAAAGTCTCACTTGTCCTTGTTCTTGTCCTCAAGGGACCCTCGTATCTTCCATTACCATCTGCTACACGTGTCGACAGTACGGGTACCTATTGACCCAAGACGTGCGCGCGCACTCCAACTCTCTCTTTGTACCTCTCTCTCTCTCTCTCTCTCTCTCTCTCTCTCTCTATATATATATATCTATATATATATATATATATATAAATAAAAAAAAAATATATATATATATATATATATATATATATATATATATATCTGTCTCTCTCTGTCTCTCTCTCTCTGTGTCTTTGTCTCTCTCTCTGTCTCTCTCTCTCTCTCTCTCTCTCTCTCTCTCTCTCTCTCTCTCTCTCTCTCTCTCTCTCTCTCTCTCTCTCTCTCTCTCTCTCTCTCTCTCTCTCTCTCTCTCTCTCTCTCTCTCTCGTTCTTTCTCTCTTGCCCTTTCCTCCTCTACCAACACCTTCACCTCCACCTCCTTCTCTTCCCCCTCATCTTCATTATAGTTTCATCTTTGTATCACTACATCGCTGTGTACACACTCATTATATGTACAACTTATCTCCACACTTAAACTGTATATGTGTCTGTCGGTCTTTTTTTTATATGAATATGTTTAAATGTTTATGTATCTATGTCCATATGTACTCATTAGTATGTGTATATACCAGTGTGCGTGTGTGCGCGTGCTTGCGTGTGTGTGTGTATGTATGTGTTTGAGTATATATGTATATATGTGTAAATATATGTATATATATATATGCAGAAAGATCACTAAAAACAACATGTAACCCACAAATTTTGCTGGTAACCACTTAGGAATCGGAAGAAAACAGTAATTCCCAAGCGCTTTTGTGTAATTCACATCTTCAGGGGAATATATATATATATTTTTTTTTGTTACAAAGAGGTTTAAAGATAACAAGATTATACACTAGGAAAGAAACTGGCATAGTAAGAGATGTCACAAGATTAAACACTAGGAAAGGAATTGGCATAGTACAAGATGACACAATATTATACACTAGGAAAGGAACTGGCAAAGTACAAAAAGTCACAAATCAAAAAGAATAAGTCTTAGTACACATCAATGAAAAAGAAATCTAGAGAACAGCACAATTCACCAAATTGATTTTGGTCACATACAACCTGATTACAAATTTTGTTAATGGTAAATTTATCTAATTTATAAATGCCATTACTGATATTAAGATTAGAACCTTCAGAATTTCTATAATACTACTTTCTATTATGTTTCTATTGACAAATGAATTATAAGAAATGATAACGGAAGCATTAGTCCAATTAATACAATGATTGAAATTTTTCATGTGAACAAATAGAGCATTGGATTCTTGTGCTGTTTTAACACTATATTTATGTTGTTTAATTCTAGTTGATAGTTCTTTGCCCATCTGTCCAACGTAATACTTTTCACAATATCTACAAGAGATTTTGTATAGGCAGCCATCAGAATCAGCGGGAGAATTCTTAATTATTAATTTCTTGAAAGTACATGGGTTATTAAAAGCTACTTTAATATTCCATGTTTTAAGTAGATGAAGAACTTGAGAAAGATTGTTACTGTAAGGTAATACTAAAAGGTTCTTAATGTCAAAAAGGGGAGGGGGTTAATTCCTATGAAAAGTCTTTTTCGCCAAAGAGAGAGCGTTAACTAAAAATGTTCTAGGGTACTTTAATCCTAAACCTAGGTTAACAATAGACTAAATTCTTCATCAATGAATTCCGGGCTGCATATCCGCAAGGCACGTAAGAACATTGAAGAAAATACAGATTTTTTTTTATCTTGGTGTGCAGAATAATGATAAATATAAGAAAACACATTTATCGGTTTTCTATAAATACTAAATTTAAAGCCACTACCTTCTCTGTGGATGAGGCAATCTAAAAATGGCAATTTGCTATTATTTTCTAATACTACAGTAAAATCAATGGAGGGAACCAAATTATTCAGGGATTGTAGAAAA
>NC_134798.1:3209803-3214837 GCF_046742065.1 Oratosquilla oratoria
CCAAGGAGGGAACGCGGTCCTACTCAGACTATGTATACCGCCAGCTTCACTCCAGAGTCACATTCCTCTGAAGAAGCATAGAGCGAAACCGGTCAGGAATAAACTCAGGAACTCGGAACTAGACCCGTGACTTCTTTTTCCACCTTCATATATATGTATATATATATATATATATATTTATATATATATATATATATATATATATATATATATATACATGCATCATATATTACATATAACTATCTATCTACCTGTTTCTGTCTGTCTCTCTCTTTCTCTCCATCTATCTGTCTATCTATCTATCTATGTCTGTTTCTGTCTTTGTCGTTATGTTTCTCTCTCTCTCTCTCTCTCTCTCTCTCTCTCTCTCTCTCTCTCTCTCTCTCTCTCTCTCTCTCTCGTCTCTGTTCTCTCTCTTTTCTCTCTCTCTCTCTATTTCCTCTCTTTCTCTATTTCCTCTCTCTCTCTCTCTCTCTCTCTCTCTCTCTCTCTCTCTCTCTCTCTCTCTCTCTCTCTCTCTCTCTCTCTCTCTCTCTCTCTCTCTATTTGCCTGGCTGTCTCTTTCTCTCTCTCTCTATCTATCTCTCTCTCTCTGTTTCCTCTCTCTCTCTCTCTCTCTCTCTCTCTCTCTCTCTCTCTCTCTCTCTCTCCCCTCTCTCTCTCTCTCTCTCTCTCTCTCTCTCTCTCTCTCTCTCTCTCTCTCTCTCTATCTCTCTCTCTCTCTCTATCTATCTCTCTATCTCTCTCTCTCTCTTCTCTCTCTCCCTCTCTTCTCTGTTTCTCTCTCCCACTCCTTTCTCTCTCTCTCTCTCTCTCTCTCTCTCTCCATCCTCTCACAGCTCTCTTTCCCTCTGTTCTCTCTCTCTCTCTTCTACACACATTTTCTCTGAATCTGAACACGAAAAGACTTCCACAAACTCAACAAAACTTGTTTATCATCGATCTCGAATCAATCACGAAAATCACTCGATGTTTATACTCAAAATCCTTCAATGGATCTTGTGATGTAGCGGGTTAGAAAAGGCACACCAACTTTGAACGTCCCGTTAACGACGACGACGACATTACGCAATTGATGACTTTCCAATGACGTCACGAATAAATTGACAAACATCGATTGCGATTACTTGAAAGACGTTTCGTCTCTCACTCGATTACGTTCTTTATTTTCATTTATCCATTTATTCATTCATTTATTTATCTATCATTATTTATTTATTATTATTTCATTTTATTATTATATATTCTTAGAAATGGAAATAACTTTGAGGAAATTGCTGTACGATCGTCATTTTTTTATTGTCATATTGTTTACAAATAAATTTACTGTAATAAATCAATCAGGCAGCCATTCGGAGTCTATAGGTGTACAATGGCTTCTCTCCCATGAGTCGTACCACGTCACTCCTGCTAACTTCTTTATCTTTTGTCTGTAATTTCTGCCTGGTCTCCCTCTTGCACGCTTTTTATCTCACGACGTCCAGTTAGGAGCACACTTCCATCTTCCATCGTCCTATCTGACTATATTACTTACTGCCTTATTACTTCAGTATTTGTTGCTTACCGAGAGGGATAGAGCGTCGCTACTTGTAGCGGAGGTCGAGGTGAGAAGAAAGATGCATGTGTTGGTATTGAGTGAAACTAAGTTCAAAGGGAGGGGCAATTTTGAGTTTGGAAGTTTAGTTGGGAGGATGTCAGGAGTGAAGAGAGGACGAGGGAGAGAAAGGGGTATGTAAACGTATGGTGGAGTGGAAGGAGGATTCTTCAAGTTTAATGTGAATGAGGGTGAAACTGGATAGGGAGATGTAGTTTTTTATAAATGCACATGGGCCTGGTATTGAGAAGAGTGTAGAGAAATGGGAAGCTTTTTGGATAGATTTAAGTGAGTGCACATAGGGTTTTGGGAGAAAATTCAGTGTAGTGGTACTGGGAGATCTTAATGTAGGAAATGAACCAATAGACGGAGTGGTTGAGAAGTGTGAAGTTCCAGGAAAAATCGGAGTGGTGAGATGATGGTGGAGATGTGTCTAGAAATAGAGTTGATGGTATCAAATACAGTGTTTAGGAAGAAAGTCAAGCATATATACATATAGGAGAGGGTGGTGGATGGAAGGGTGGATAGGAATTTAATGAACTATATTGGAGTCACCAGGAAAAGTGTAGGATGAGTTTTGAATATTCATGTTCTAAGGGGAGAGAGCAGGGGAATATCAGATAATTTTTTGGTGGAAGGTAAGTTGAGAGTGGAGGATAGATGGAGAAATAGAAAAAGTATAGAAGGTAGAGAGGTGCTTAGAGTAAACTACTTCAATGAGAAAGAAAAGTAAAAGGAGTACAAGAAGCTGAGAGAGGAGTGGGAGGGAGTGAAGGATAGAGTAGAACTAGGAGTGGGGAGGGATGGAGATGGTTCTAGGAGCGAGTCACAAGGTGTGCAAAGACGGTGCGTGGAACAAGAGAACGGGAGGAAATAGAAGAAGGGTAGTGAGTGATGAGATGATGAAACAGAGAAGCTTGTAGAAGAGAAGAAACGAGCATTCACGAATTGGTTACAAAATAGGATGAGAGAATCATATGACAGGTACAAAGAAAAGAGAAGAGAAGTAAAGCACAAGATAAAAGAGACAAAGAGGAGAGCAGATGTGAAATGGGGTAAGACTATGACAAAAAAATTGAAAGTAATAACAAATGTTTTAGAAGGAAATTAAGAGAGGAAGAGGAGGTGAATCAAGTAGAGAAGAAAAGGTAAAAGATACAGATGGAAAGATGATAATGGAAGAAACGTCAGTAAGAGGAAGATGGACAGAGTATTTTAGGGAGTTGCTAAATGTAAAGGAGGATAGGGAGGGAAAGGTAGTAGTAGTGGGAAGCGCCAAGAAAAGGAATGAGGAATGAGGAAAATGGAGTAGAAATAAGTTAAGATGAGTTGAAAGCAGTTATTAAAATGGTGAGAGCAGGTAAAACACTTTGGTTGGATGGGTGGCATGTGGAGTGTCTAAAAAGGAAGGTACAGTGATGGTGGACTGGCTGGGGAGGTTGTTTAATGTTTGTCTAAGGGAGGGTCAAGTGCCGGAGGGACTGGAGGAGTGCCTGTATATTTCCGCTTTACAAGGGAAAAGGGGACAAGAGTGAGTGTAGTGCTTTTAGAACGAACAGTTTATTGAGTGTAGTATGGGGAAACTTATGGGAGGGTCTTGATAGAGAGGATTAGGAGAGGAAAAGAGGGAGTAATTGGAGGGGAACAGTGTGGGTTTAGGACAGGTAGGGGTTGCGTAGATCAGATTTTTGTGGTGAGACAGATATGTGAAAGCTATAGGAAAAAGTAAGATATTTTTTTTTTTTATGGATCTGGAAAAGGCTTATGACGAAGTTGACAGGAAGACACTAAGAGGTATTACGGATATATGGAATAGAAGGAAAGCTGTTAAAGGCAGTCAAGAGTTTTTTAAGAGAGTAGTAGAGCTTGTGTTAGGATTAGAAATGTATGTTGTGGTGCGAGAGGTAAACGCAAGGGTAGTGGGCCAGGGATTGAAGATGGTTGAAGAAAATAGGGAAAAATGAGAAATGAGGAAGTTGTTGTTTGCTGACGACACTGCGCTTGTAGCAGAGTCAGAGGAGGGATTAAGAAAGTTAGTGACGGACTTTTGGAAGGTATGCGAAAGAAGAAATTTGAAGATAAACGTAGGTAAATGTAAGGTGATGAGATGTGCAGCAAGTTGGAAGTGAGTATTAATGGAGAAAGAATGGAGGAAGTGAATAGCTTTATATATTTGGATGCAAATGTGGTTGGAGTGGGGGGAGTAGTGGTGAAGGTAGAATGTAGATTGAAAGAATAAAGTAAATTCTTTGGGGGATTAAGAAGTGTAATATGAATTAGATATTTGGGAATGAATGCTAAGAGGAGATTGTATGAAGGAGTGATTGTGCCGACAGCACTGTGTAGGACAGAAACATGGAACATAATAGAGGAAGAGAAGAAGAGTTTAAATGTGAGATGAAATGCCTGAGAAGTATGGTAGGGGTTACTAGGTTGAATAGAGTGAAAAACTAGGAGGTGAGGAGAACGGGGGGTGGAAAGGGAGTTGGGAGATAGGGTTGATGAAAGAGTATTTGGATATTTCGGATACATGGAAAGAATGAGTAGAAATTAGGAAAGATGATTAGTAAAAGAGGTGTAGAAAGCAGAGGTGGAAGGAGTGAACATAAGGGGACGACCAAGGATGAAATGAATGGATGATGGTAAATAGGGGAATGTCTGTTGAGGAAGGGAAGGAAAAAACGGAAGATAGGGGTGAGTGGAGAGTGGTTGTATATGGATGATGCTGTGATGCATGGAAGGGAGTGGGTTGGGGGATGGAGGGATTAGTGAGTATGTGTGAATAATATTTTGACGCAGCCCGAAAAGGTTTCTCTTTGTCTTCTCTTTTTCTGCGTGATGGGACGGAGAGGAGGTGTCGCCGACTAAATGAAGCGACCTTGCACAGATGTGCTGTGTCTTGCTACATTGCTTCTGACCCACTGCTGTGGGCGAGATGCAGGGATGACCCGTCATCCAGGAGGAGCCAAGATAAGAGGGAAGGAGGGAGGTGAATGGGATTGGAGTATGTGGGGATGGAATGGGTGGGGAATGGATTTTATGCCTTTGTTTTTGGCTACCCTCCCTTATAAGGGAAAAAAAGCGTTGGTATATGTATGCATGTATTCGTTTATTCATTTGATTATTTATTCTTATTAAAATGTTTTTAAGAACTTACTTCTAACATATAGAACTTTCTCAATTTTGGAACCTTTCCTTCATGATATTGTAGATTTTGCAAATATAAATTCAGGAGAGGAGATTTTGTATTTGACCCGTAACAAAAGATTTCACTGAAATGAGGATCAAAATTGGGAACAAAAGTAATAGTATAATGACCTGTCCACTGACCAGATAACTAATTCCCTCCCTTTCTCAGCCACCCCCTCCACTTTCTCCCCTCCCATCCTCTTATCTCCTTTTTTTTTATTTCCCTCGTATTTCAATCGTCATTCTCTTTC
>NC_134798.1:3220337-3222837 GCF_046742065.1 Oratosquilla oratoria
AAGTGAATAGCTTTATATATTTGGATGCAAATGTGGTTGGAGTGGGGGGAGTAGTGGTGAAGGTAGAATGTAGATTGAAAGAATAAAGTAAATTCTTTGGGGGATTAAGAAGTGTAATATGAACTAGATATTTGGGAATGAATGCTAAGAGGAGATTGTATGAAGGAGTGATTGTGCCGACAGCACTGTGTAGGACAGAAACATGGAACATAAAAGAGGAAGAGAAGAAGAGTTTAAATGTGAGATGAAATGCCTGAGAAGTATGGTAGGGGTTACTAGGTTGAATAGAGTGAGAAACTAGGAGGTGAGGAGAACGGTGGGTGGAAAGGGAGTTGGGAGATAGGGTTGATGAAAGAGTATTTGGATATTTCGGATACATGGAAAGAATGAGTAGAAATAAGGAAAGATGATTAGTAAAAGTGGTGTAGAAAGCAGAGGTGGAAGGAGTGAACATAAGGGGACGACCAAGGATGAAATGAATGGATGATGGTAAATAGGGGAATGTCTGTTGAGGAAGAGAAGGAAAAAACGGAAGAGAGTGGTTGTATATGGATGATGCTGTGATGCATGGAAGGGAGTGGGTTGGGGGATGGAGGGATTAGTGAGTATGTGTGAATAATATTTTGACGCAGCCCGAAAAGGTTTCTCTTTGTCTTCTCTTTTTCTGCGTGATGGGACGGAGAGGAGGTGTCGCCGACTAAATGAAGCGACCTTGCACAGATGTGCTGTGTCTTGCTACATTGCTTCTGACCCACTGCTGTGGGCGAGATGCAGGGATGACCCGTCATCCAGGAGGAGCCAAGATAAGAGGGAAGGAGGGAGGTGAATGGGATTGGAGTATGTGGGGATGCAATGGGTGGGGAATGGATTTTATGCCTTTGTTTTTGGCTACCTCCCTTATAAGGGAAAAAAGCGTTGGTATATGTATGCATGTATTCGTTTATTCATTTGATTATTTATTCTTATTAAAATGTTTTTAAGAACTTACTTCTAACATATAGAACTTTCTCAATTTTGGAACCTTTCCTTCATGATATTGTAGATTTGCAAATATAAATTCAGGAGAGGGAGATTTTGTATTTGACCCGTAACAAAAGATTTCACTGAAATGAGGATCAAAATTGGGAACAAAAGTAATAGTATAATGACCTGTCACTGACCAGATAACTAGTTCCCTCCCTTTCTCAGCCACCCCCTCATTTTTCTCCCCTCCATCCTCTTACCTCCTTTTTTTTTTATTTCCTCGTATTTCAATCGTCATTCTCTTTCTTCACCTGAAATTTTTCTTTTTCCTCTTTCTATATTCTGTGTTACGTAAGCCTTGTTTTACTTCTTCTTTCTCGTATTTCTTCCCGTCTTCCTTTCTCTCCCCCTTCCCGTCCTCCTTCCCGTTTCCCTTTCTGTCCTCCTTCCCACCTCCTTTCAATTTTCTCCTCCCGTTTCCCTTCCCGTCACATGATTCTCTTCTTCCTCCATGTTTTCCAAAGACATTTTCAATTTTCATTTTTTCTCTTCTCCCTATTCTATATATTTCACTTCCCTCTATTACCGTTCTTCCTTTTCGTTTCCAACATCCTTCCCTCCTCCTCGTTCACTTCTTTGTCTTTCTTCTCGTCATCTTAACCCTCACCCTTCCTTTCCTCGTCCTCTTCCCCCTCCCCTTTTTCCTCCTCTTCCCCCCTCCCCCTCATATTTCTCCCCCTCTCCCTCCTCTTCCTTTTCCTCCCCCTCCTCTTCCTCCCCTCTTGCTCCCTCTCTCCTTTCTTCTCCTCTTCTTCCCCTTTCCTCTCTCTTCCCTTTCTTCCTCCCTCTCCCCTTCCTTCTCCTCTTCCTCCCTTCCCTTTCCTCCTCCCCTTCCCCATCCTCCTCTTCCTACTCCTCCCCCTCCCCTTCTTCCTCCTCTTCCTCCCTTTTCCTTTCTCCTCCTCTTCCTCCCCCTTCCTTTCTTCTTCCTCTTCCTCCTCCTTCCTCTTCTTCCTCTTCCTCCTCTTTCCTCTTTCTCCCCCTCCCCTTCCTCCTTCTCTTCCTCCCCTCCCTTTCTTCTTCTTCCTCTTACTCTTCCTCCCCCTCCCCTTTCTCCTCCCTTTCCTCCCCTCCCTCTCCCTTTCCTCTTCCTCTTTCTCTCCTCCTTTTCCTCCTCCTCTTTCTCCTCCTTCCTTTTCCTCTTCCTCCCCCTTCGCTTCTTCCTCCTCTTCCTCCCCTCCTCTTCCTCCCCTACCCTTCCTCCTCCTCCTTTCTTCCCTTTCCTCTTCCTCTTCTTCCCTCTCCTCCTACTTCTCTTCTTCTCCCTCCCCTTCCTCTTCCTGCCCCTCTACATCTTCCTCCTCCTTTTCTTTCTCTCCTTCCTCTTCCTCCTTCTCTTCATCCTCCTCTCCTTCCTCTTCCTCTTCTTCCCACTCCCATTCTTACTCCTCTTCCTGCCCCTCTGCATCCTCTTCCTCCTTTTCTTCCTCTCCCTCCCCTTCCTCCTCCTCTTAATCCTCCTTCCCTTCTTCTTCCT
>NC_134798.1:3250337-3255337 GCF_046742065.1 Oratosquilla oratoria
CTCCACCTTTGCCTTACCCTTTTCCACCTCCCCCACCTCCTCCTCCTCCTCCTCCTCCTTCTCCAGCCAGCCTCTTCCTACCTATTTTTTTCCTCGACCTCCTACTCCTCCTTCACCTTAATTTAACTTTATCATCTTCCACCTCCTTTCTTTCCCCTATTCTACTTTTCCTCCTCCTCCAGCCTCTTCCTACCCATTTCTTTCTCCTCCTGCCTCTGCTCCTCCTCCTCCTCCTCCTTCACTTCCACCACTTTATCTTCTTCCACCCCTTTCACTCTCCATCCTCCAGCCGCTTCCTACCCACGTCCTCCTCCTCCTCCTCCTCCACCCCATCTGCGCTCCATCTCCCTCCCGCTGCAATCACCCTAAGTCTTCCGCTCATCACCCTCGCAGCCGCAATTGCTGCAGACAGTTCTCCGAATTTCATTTATCTATTTTCATTTGCAGTATCTAATATATCTGCAAAACATCTGAGGCACATTATATCAATACTTGCCATGGTAAGTATCAGGGATGTATGTGTACTTATTTCAGGTTTATTAGCGAAATAAAAGATGGATATTAATGAAGTTTGCGGTCAAATTAAATACTGTATAAGTTTTGTACAATATAGATTTTGTAGAAATATTGTTATATCGACGTATAGGACAATCTATTGAAGTCAACAGCAAGATAAAAAAATCACAACGAAGTTACATAGCACACTGGTGGCAGAACACTGCATGATATTGCGGTACTGAACTGTGCAGTTGTTTTGAGAATTTTTTTTTATTAAATTTCTGAATCTCTTTTACCACCGTCGGCGCAGAAGGGTCTTCTAACTCTTTTGTTCAAGAACATCGAGCGCTGCAGTCGCGATTCTTGGCACTACGGGACTACATACTCGTACATTTGTTCCTCCGTATTCAGAGGTTTAACTATCTTACTCGATGGCTCTCTCTTTTTTTCCAACCTCTCTCTCTCTCTCTCTCTCTCTCTCTCTCTCTCTCTCTCTCTCTCTCTCTCTCTCTCTCTCTCTCTCTCTCTCTCTCTCTCTCTCTCTCTCTCTCTCTCTCCCCTCTCTATCTCTCTCTCTCTCTCTCTCACACACACACACACACACACACACACACACACACACACACACACACACACACACACACACACACACACACACACACACACACACACACACACACACACACACACTCACACACACACATATACATACACGCTTACTCTACACTGGAGAAGGTAAGGAGCTACGTTTTGTGGTCTCCCACATATAAAACAGATGGAAGGGCCATGAAAAATATCGTTAGAAGAAACGTGAAACCTATTGACACAGCCTAGTGACTTAACCATATTATCTATAAAGAATACTCCAACGTACAACCAAGGAACAAGGTCTCCTGTTTTATATAATGCGAACATTTCTTTACAAGCAAGAGGGCTGTGTGTCATAACTCATACAATAAGAGGACCTCGATCGAACTTTAGGCCCTGTTCACACCAATGGTTTGAACCGCGACGGTTCAGTTACAATTTAAGTCAAAGGAGGCATTCACACACAATTGCTCAGTTTTTTGTTGTTGTTGTTTTTTTTTATTACGCGGTTTCCGTGCGATTCAAATCGCTAGTGTTAACACGTTTGACTTGTCACTTGCCTCGTGGCATTGTTGTCTTACTGAACGGTTGGATAGCTTGGATTTGGAATAGGCTCCTAAAATGACATACTGAAAGTAATTCCGTTTTGTGTACCGTATTCATAAGATTCAGATGATATTGATTCTACGATGACATAAGTCAAGCAATGATTTAAGAAAAATGAATAAACATTGGTAGTCAGAGACTTTAACGCCAAAGGTGAACTGTGCGTCAGGAAGTTTTAAGTGAATAAGAGAAATGGCAGAGGTGATATGCTCCTTCATTTTATAGAGAACTACAACATCAGAATAATAATAAAGAAATATTTCGAAAGCGTGCAGGTCGTAAATGAATTTGAAGTTCAAAATAAACAACAAAGAAAAGAAAATAGGCTTATCATTACGAGATTAAAGCAACAGCATTAACATTTTTACTGTTATAAGTATAAGTAGGGACCATAGAATGGTAGGTTGCACAGCTAAATTCAATTTCAGAGATGAGAGAAATAGACTAGTTGTTGAAAAGAAAATAGGATTTGCTAAGGTAAACAAAACACAAAAAGGTATCTCAGGTGGAAATTAGATCTCGATATCAATATTGAGAGTATGAATAGTAATGGACTGGAAATTATTTGGAAAATGATAGTGGAAGTAGTGAGTACAAAAAACCTTAGAAAAAGCAAATTCTTCAAATCAATAAGAGCCTCAATAAAAAGAAGTATGGCTATTCAGGTTAAAACCAGCAGGGATGATATAGAGCTGAACTTTACAAGCAAAAATCAGAGAAAAGGGAGAGAAACATATATCAAATAGAAGGAACTACTCTAAAATGTGCAAGTCTTAAACAGTCCAAGTGCAGATAAACATTTGATTAGAAGCAGATTATTTCTTTGAAAGATGAAGGAGTATCCTAACAAAAAATAAGAGTAAAAACGAGGTAGATTGACAAAAATGAATAAATATATGAATATATGAATAAAAGACTATTTTCACTCGTTGGTAACCAAAATTCTGTCGATGAATTAATTAAAAGACGATAACAATATATAAAAGTTACAAGTGAATACAAAGTTCGCTCAATGAATATATGCATATACCAGTTATGGTCTAGGGATATGAGACTTGGATATTGACGAAAGCGATGAAGACGATACCATGGAGTGCACAGAAGGGAATGAAGAGATCAAGATGACATAACTGAAAGACCGGAAGAGGTCAAGTTGATAAAGAAAGCAAACTATAGAATGTACCCTTGGGACAATAAAGGAGTGAAAGTGGAAATGGGCAAGAAAGGTACCCAAATAAGTTGATGGGGCAAGTGTGCTACTGACTGGATGCCGCGAGATGGGAAGCGTGGAAAAGTGAGATGGAAGGGTTTGGCGCAGTAGTGTGATTTATGGAAGTGTGTGTAAGAAACTTTGTTCTACAAAGGATAATGAAAAGCTATTTGATTGACTGATTGACAGCATACACTGGCTTTCTAACCAGCGATGACCTTCAACAGGGCACCGTCATTCTTATTGCTTATTAAGACAAGAAAAATACCTATTTTAGAAACTCTATAGATAAATATAAATAATACTGACATTAATATCCACAACGACATTCTCCTGCCTTTGTTTTTCGACCTGTCTTGCCACATTGATGAACTCAGCTCACTCTGCAACCACGACTACCAATACAATCAACACCCCTAGTACAACCACCACTACCATCACCACCATTACAAGTATTCAACACCATCACCATCACAATCACCTCTTTCACCTCACCTTTCACATGATAGGATGTTTTATATCCGCAAATGAATATTGAAATAATTCTCTCCTTGTATATGTACAATTGGAATGCATGCTGAACTATATGTGAATTGCAATATGTTAAGAAATAAATGCTTTTTGTATACATTATGTTGTAGCGATTGTGTTGTGTATGTATAAATGATGCGACGTAGATACGTGGAGGTGTGACAGCAGATAGAGGTGGGACAACCAGGGTGAGTCATTTACGTAAACTATTTATGTAATCAAGACCTGGTGCTCTGCATATATACGCATTCGTGACGTCATCAGCGAAGATTACAATAGGGAAAGTAAAGGATGCGCTCGAGGCTAAAAGAAATTATAATTTAAAGGCTGTGGACGTGTCCTGCCTTCCCAAGACCAGCACCAGTGTCGGTTGCGTGTCTCCTACTCTAGTCTTCAAGTAACTGGAGTCGCTTTTCTTTCCTGATACAGGACACTCCTCAAGTGACAGGAGTTGCTTGTTTTTTCTGATATAGGCATATAACCTATCATCGTCGCCCCTGGCAGAAGACGTTGCTCCAGTGACTGGAGTTGCTTGTCTTTCCTGGTATAGCCACATAGCCTATCTTCGTCGCTCCTGGTAGTGGACGCTCTTCCAATGACTGGAGTCGCTTGTCGTTCCTTATATAGGCGCATGGCCTATCTGTCTTCGTCGCCCCTGGCAGCGGACGCTCTTACAGTAACTGGGGTCGTTTGCCTTTTCTGATAAAGGCACATAGCCTACCTTCGTCGCGTCAAGCAGTGAACACTCTTTAAGTGACTGGCCATCATCCTGAAATCAACCCATAGGTGACCTTGTTCGTATCTCCTGACAGACTGGATTACTATATGTATATACATATAAATATATATATATATATATATATATATATATATATATATATATATATATATATATATATATATATATATATACGTATATGTATATATATATATGTATATATATATATATGTATATATATTTGCTAGTTATACTATCTATGTAATAACATTACATGATTATATATGAAAGACTTGTGAATTTTGTATATAAAGTAGAGGTTGTCTGCTGATAGTTCAGGGTTTTCCTCCTTCAGATTTTGATAGAATAACATGGCATAATAATTCATGTCACTCCCTTATGGTGCTGGATAAGCATTTCTTGTCAAATACTGGAAATAGGCGTTTAGTAGCGTTTAATACATTTTTACTCTGACAACCGCTAGGCTATTTCATTCATGTTCGTAACCGTGCCACGCCCCTATCAGCAGCAAAAGGGTTCTTGCCTCTCTGCGTAGGCCTCTTTCGTAATGGGTAAGGCCCTATTCACACTCGCGGTTTGAACCGTGCGGAAACCGTGGCGGTACCATATAGTCAAAGAAAAACTGCGCTGATGTGTGTGGACGCCTCCGTTGACTTACATTATAATTGAACCATCACGGTTGAAACCGCTAGTGTGAACATGGCCTATCGCTATATCTACTTATTCTGCCTGCCATCTGACTGCCTCTTGCATCTCCCTGGTCCCTGAGAGGTTCATACCTCGACGCGGAAAATGACCCGGAAAGTAGTCAGAGTTCAGGTCCTTTCC
>NC_134798.1:3262837-3267837 GCF_046742065.1 Oratosquilla oratoria
AAAAATGAAGAGGGTCACTCCTCTTTTCCTCCTGATTCTCCTCAATCTCATCCACTCTTCTCAGACTTCATACTTCCCCTCCTTCCTTCTTTTCCTCCTTCCTTACTTTCTTCTGTCTCTCTCGTTTCTGCCAAGACAATCTTCAATTTTTTCACGTCTAACTTTCCTCATTTTGGTCTTCCTTCTTTTCAGCGCCCGTGAATGCTGCCTCCGGGAAGGTGAATAGGCGCTGATAGGTATCCCACAGCTGGTGCCGAAGGACGCTCTTCTGCCCACAGCTGGTGTAGAAAGGCGCTATCATTTGGTAGCGCGTGAGAGACAAAGGGAGTGCCTTCAGCTGGTACAAAATAGAAGTCCTTAGCTGATAATGCACGTCAGAAGGAAGAATGAGAATCATTCAGCTGGTGGAGTTTGAAGACCTCCCTCAGCTGGCAATTGCAAACAAAAGAGTTCGAACAAAGAACAAAGAAAATGTTAAAAATGTTCCCTCAGATCAAGAGATCAAGAGTAGTCGACAAGAAGTCTTAGAGGGACGGAGGAGAGGGAGGATAGAAGAAACTGTCCTTTTTTTCCTCTAAAAGCAAAGAAGGAACAAAAATCTCCACCCCCTCTCCATCTCCTTTGCAGCCAGCTGATGCCTTGGAAGCCGGCAGCTGACCAGTTGGCAAAACCTCATCTCGATTCCTACTGAAGCTGCTTTCGTCTTTCACTTCGGAGTTCTAGGCTCAGGATTGTTGTCGTTGATGCGATTATTTTCTTGTTGATGCTCTCGATAATGTTGCTGGTGGTGGTAATGATGTTATTTTTGGTGCTATTGTTCTCGCTACTGACGATGCTGGTGCTTTGATCTTGTTGTTGATGGTGATTTTATTGCTAGTGATGCTTATTTTGTTGTTGATGTATATTTTGCTAACGAGGTTCCTGGCTGAGTGTTGGTGAGGTTGCCGTTGTTGACGTTATGCTCTTGTATTAAAAACTTCTGCAAAAGCTCTTCTGGTCCATAACAAGGCCGTTTCTTTCTTATTTTTGATGTTGAATGGGAAGTATTCCTGTCGTTGTTCATTATGATGATGCTAGAAATCCTGACGAGAATGGGACAGTGCTAATAGTACTGGTGCTTGAGATGAGAAAGGGGACGATGGAAGGGAGAAAGAGGATGAGAAGAAGGAGAAGGAGAAGAAGGAAGAGGAGGAGAAGCAGGATGAGGAGGAGTAGAAAGAAAACCCACGCCACCGTCGGTACGGATGACGCGAATGTTTTTGGCATTCCTGGCAGCAACACTGATAGGAAGAGGAAGGGCTCGTTATTGCAGACCCAGCACACAAGAAGACAAGAGGAAAAGGAAGAGGAGGAAGAGGAGGAGGAGGAAGAGGAAAATGAGGAGGAGGAGGAAGAGGAGACAGAGGAAAAGGGGGAGGATGAAAAGGAGGAGGAGGGTAAAGAAAAGAATGAGGAGATGGATGAGGATAAGGAAGATGAGGAGGATGAGGAGGAAGAGGAAGAAGATGAGAAGTGGGAAATGTAGAGGAAATAAAAGTAGTAGAAGTAGGAGGAAAATTAGAAAAAGGAGACGGGGTAAGGAAAAAGAGGAATAGAGGAAAGAGGAGAAGTAGGAGAAGGAAGATGAAGACATGGAGTAGGAGTAGGAGGAGGAGGAGAAGTAGAAGAGGGAAGGGAAGACGCAGAAGAGGAGAAGATATAGGAAAAGGAAGATGAAGACCCTGGGTAGGAAGAAAGAAGTTAGAGGAATTAGGAGTATGACTAGAAGAATGGGGATGGGATGGAGTAGGTGGAGAAAGGGAAAAAGGAAGAGGAGAGGAAAGAAAAAAGGGGTCAAGGAGGAGGAGGAGGAGGAGGAGGAGGAAAAGGTAAGTAAAGGTGAAGAAGAAGTAGAAGAGGAAGAAGGAGTAGGAGGAGGAGTTACATTAGGTTACATGGTGGAAGTGGTGGTGGCAGGGGTGGTGATAGGTGGTGGTAGTGGTGGTGGTAGATATGGGGGTGGTATTATAAGACTACAATATTACGAGACCAAAAAGGACATCTGTTCTGGTGACACACCTGTCACTGATCACAACACAATGACCACGTGGCACTCAAAGCTGCAGTTGACCAATGGAATACGCGACAGCACAAAGAAGAAAGCCAACAGACCCTCTGGTCAATAAGGATGCGCTCTCTCTCTCTCTCTCTCTCTCTCTCTCTCTCTCTCTCTCTCTCTCTCTCTCTCTCTCTCTCTCTCTCTCTCTCTGTGTGTGTGTGTGTGTGTGTGTGTGTGTGTGTGTGTGTGTGTGTGTGTGTGTGTGTGTGTGTGTGTGTGTGTGTGTGTGTGTGTGTGTGTGTGTGTGTGTGTGTGTGTGTGTGTGTGTGTGTGTGTGTGTGTGTGTGTGTGTGTGTGTGTGTGTGTGTGTGTGTGTCTTTCTCTTTCACACACGCGCACGCGACAGAGGCATGCCTGGACGAAGACAGATACGTTGGCGGGGGTCTGTCCACAGTGCAGTGTAACCGGCCAATGATTCTGATCCTATTTATGCCAAGCTAATTACTTCACAAAAAAAAAATAATAATAAAATAAAAATATATATAGATTCGTGCGTGTTAAGGTAGATAATGCATAATGATGTCAAATATAGGGTTGGACTTGGATCTTGAAAACCTAATAGTTATTAGTGCGAGTGGCTTTCGTCAGTTACGAGCACAAGCCACTCTCTTGCGAGTTGTTCTTGCGCGTAATTCCCATGAGATGCCAGAACAAAGGAGTTCACACGTCAGCTGAACCGCGAGTATAAACTTTCACACTCACCACCTCTCATGAGAATAGTTCGCATTAGTATCCATTACGAGAGTGGCTCACGATAGTGACTCACGAGGATGTTTTATGGGAGTTATTTTTGCTAACACGCCTCATGAGATAGCTTAGCACACTTCATGAGAGTGGGCCACAATTATATTACTTATAATCCCGCGCCCGCGTAAGTCTTGTGAGACTCGACCGTCTTCGTGTCTCTTCGGAAGAGTCAGTCACCCCTGCAAATCGTAAATCTCAGGGGCTCATTCCTGTAACTCCCATAAAAGTGAATCATCCCTATAACTTACGAGAGTGGCTTGTTCCTTTACTTTCATGAGAGTGACACGTGCTGGTTAGGTTCACGAAACCTTTGGGAAAAGATGTCACTGGTCGCCTTTCTTCGGCCAGCACTGACGAGCATTCGTCGTCCGAGATGCAGAATCGAATAGTCCGACGGACGAGCGAGCATCCTCCTCTTCTTCCTCCTCCTCTTCCTTCGCCTCCTCCTCTTCCTCCTCCTTCTCCTCCTCCTCTGACGGCCAATTTCGAGTGATGTGAGAAGGACACAAGTGATATCATCCTTCATGAAAAAGATACTCTTGTCCTTCACGTCCTTCAAAGAGAGAACTATCGTCTCCAGCATGACAGCGGGAAGGAAGATGTCTTGAATCCCCCCTTACCTCTCTCTCTCTCTCTCTCTCTCTCTCTCTCTCTCTCTCTCTCTCTCTCTCTCTCTCTCTCTCTCTCTCTCTCTCTCTCTCTCTCTCTCTCTCTCTCTCTCTCCTCTTTACATATCCTGCTTCGGCTATTATGAGTAAATTTCTTTCGGGAGACGGGTGACCCATTGTGTGAAACGGGTTCCTTTCGACCGAAACCCTTTCATTTGGTTTTTCATAACTATCTTGCTTAATTTCATCGTTTATTCTGTGTGTCACCAATCGATTTTATTCATCTGGGACCCCCCCCCTTTATAGCGCAAAAAATAAGACCTACCGTCTGATTGAAAATATTCAACTCCATTAAGATTATCACATTTTTTGATGATGAGAAAATCTTCATCCAACTGAGATACTATTTTCTTTTTCAATCTTTCTCATTTGCTAAAGCATTTTATATGTAAAAAACTACAAACAATAAAAGAATTAACCTACCTTCGCACACGTGAATTCAAAGTTACATACGTGTACCAACGGTTTTTCCCCGTTATAAGGGAGGTATCCAAAAAAAAAAAGGGATAAATCCACTCCCACCCATTCCATCTCCACATACTCCACTCTCATTTACCCACTTCCCTCCTTTTCTTGGCTCCTCCTGGATAACGGGTCATCCCTGCATCTCGCCCATTGCCCTGGGTCAGAAGCAATGTAGCAAGACACAGTACATCCACAGCAAAGCCGCTTCATTTAATCGGCGACCCCCTCACTCTCTGTCCCCTCATGCAGAAAAAGAGAAGAAAGGGAGAAATCCCTTCGGGCTGCGTCAGAATATCATTCACACTTACTCTCTCACCATCTACATCCCCCACCCACTCCCTTCCATACATCACAGCATCATCTATATACAACCATTTTCCACTCACCCCTATCTTCTGTCTTCTCTCTTCCTTCCTCAACAGGCATTCCCCTTTTTCCCTATGCCTTTTTTACTCCATCCATCCATCTCATAACTGGTCACCCCCCATGTTGACTTCTTCCACCTCTGCCTTCCACACCTCTTTTACTAATCTTTCTTCCCTCATTCTTGCCATGTGTCCAAACCATCCCAATACTCTTTCATCAACCCTATCACCTAACTCCCTTTCCACCCCCGCCCTTCTCCTTACCTCCTCGTTTCTCACACTATTCAGCCTACCAACCCCTATCATACTTCTCAGGCATTTCATCTCAAACACATTTGGACTCTTCCTCTCTTCCTCTCTTATGTTCCGCGTTTCTGCCCCGTACAGTGTTGTCGGCGCAATCACTCCTTCATACAGTCTTAATCCATTCCCAAATGTCTATTTCTCATTACACTTTTTAATCCCCCAAGGTATTTACTTGCTTCTCTCAATCTATATTCTGCCTCCACCTCCACTCCTCCCTTTCCATCCACATTCGCATCCGTGTCTAAAGCTATCCACTTCCTCCAGTCTTACTCCCTTAATACTCACTTCCAATTTTCTGCCACATTCTCCCCTTGTATATCTCATCATCTTACTTTTACCCACATCTATCTT
>NC_134798.1:3272837-3282837 GCF_046742065.1 Oratosquilla oratoria
GGAAGTAACTCGGGAGAGCATGTAAAGGAGAGAGAGAGAGAGAGAGAGAGAGAGAGAGAGAGAGAGAGAATGAGAGCGATAGAAAGAGAGCTAGAGAATGAGAGCGAGAATGAGAGCGAGAATGAAAGCAAAACTGAGACCGAAAATGAGTACGAGAGTGAAAATGAAAATGAGAATGAGAGTAAGAGAAAGCGAAAAAAAAGGTCTTCCCTCCCATTCGTGAGGAGGCACAATTATTGCTGTCATCTCACGGTAGAGTGAGAAGATTAAGGCCGGTGGGTAAAATAAAAATAAATAAATAAAAAGCCTGATCAAACGGGTTTGTCAGTTCGTCCTTCCCCCTCAAGGGTTACCAATGTAGGGTGCCACTTTATTGGGGAGAGAGGAGGTGGGGACTCGTGGGTGGGGACTAACGGTGCCAATTCGTGGGCAGGAACTAACGGTGGAAATGTATGTATGGGATCAACATTACCAACTCGTGGGCGGTGACTAATAGTGTCAATTCGTGGGCGGGGCTAGTAGTGCCACTTCATGGGCGGTGACTAATAGTGTCAATTCGTGGGCGGGGCTAGTAGTGCCACTTCATGAGCGGGGCTAGTAGTGCCACTTCATGGGCGGGGCTAGTAGTGCCTATGCTTGTGTGGAGACAAACAGTGCCTTCTTGTAGGCCAGGACCAAGAGTGGCACGTGTATGTATATTCACGAGCTAAAGTTTGACCTACGCAATGTCAATGTGGTTTTTTTTTCGACTACGAGATATATCTTCTTGTGTAGTGTTTAGCTTACAGTTAGTTCGTTTTAAATAGATAAAAAGAATTGTCATAAATAATTTTAATTTCGTATCATGTAAAATATCTGGATGGGTCAAAACTCTTGTTCGTGACTGTACATACATAGAGGTGTGATAACATCCGCATGTTATAATAGAAAAGCATTACTGCGGACACAAAAAAAATAGAATATTATAGTATATTGGAATTGTAGTTGTATCCTAGTTGACGCCAGGCAATTTTATTCAACTGAGGTGGAGTGGGGAGGATGAAGTCTCCCCGCGGTGGAGGGGTCAAAGTAAACGGTGCGAACTTTTGTTAGAGTGCTTGCAAGAGGTCGGGTCCTCCCGTTGGACCTCAATAATAACCCTCTGGAAGAAGGAGGAGGAGCAGGAAGAAGAATAGGAGGGACAGGAAGAGTATGAAGAGCAGATTGAAGAGGGAGAGCAGGAAGATTAGAAAGAAGATGAGGAGCAGGAAGAGGAGGAGAAGGAACAGGAAGAGCAGAAAGGATGGAAAGAGAGAAAAAAGAAGAGCAGGAATATTAGAAAGAAGAGTTGAACAGGAAGAGCAGGTAGAGCAGAAAGAAGAGAAAGAGCAGGAAGAAGAAAATGAAGAGGAATATCAACAAGAGCAGAAAGAAGGGAGAGCATGAAGAAGAGGAGCAAGAAGAGCTGGAATAGCAAAAAGAAGAGGAGGAGCAGGAAGAGCAGAAAGAAGAGGAGGAGGAGGAAGTAGAAGAGGAGGATCAGGAAAAAGAAGACGAGGAATAGGAAGAGCAGAAAGGAGTGGTGGAGCGGGAAGAAGAAGAAGAATAGGAGGAGCTGAAAGAAGTGGAGGAGCAAAAAAAGAAGAGGTGCAAGAAGAACAGTAAGAAGAGCAGGAAGAGGAGGAGGGCAAACAAGAGGAAATGGAAGAGTAGAGAGGAGGAGGGGAAGAAGACGAGGAAGAAAGGACCCTCATGTCGAAACTGTTTACTTACTTCGGAGGAGTCTGGAGTTACTTCCTCGGATTGAGCTTCAGAGGACTCTTCCTCGGGGCCTGAGGGGCTTACTAATACGACGAGTTTCGTGTTACATAAACTTAATACGACGCTATTGTTCTTCCTTTATAACATGAAAGTAGGTACAGTCACGAGCAAAAGTTATGACCCACGCTACAGTTCTCATAATGACAGTATGATTATTTTTCGTCAGGTACGTGAAATATTTTCTATTTAATAAAGCTATCTAACTAAAGCTAAATACTACATAGCAAAATAAATCACGTACTCGATAGAAAAAATATATAGTTTTGACGTTGTGAGAACTATAATACCGGTCAAAAATTTTGCTCGTGACTGTACATTCACAGATGATTGTATTAATGGCGACCAACTAAACCAAACCTAACCTAGCCTACCCAATACCACACATGCATAACCTAGCATTATAGCCACCGTGTTCGAACTAAGGCGGGAGTCGCGGACGATAAACGTTGATTGGCAGAAAGAGTCCCGTGACACTCATGGTTACATATGATTGGCTAGAAAGAAAATAGGCATAACTCGAAAACGCGCCATTTACCACGGAATTACCATAGAAAAAAATTGTGTTAGAATAGTCCTAGATAATACGAGTAGATAATCATGAATTTATAATTGAATTTCCTGTGCTTGTAATACTGGGTAATCTTTACGAACTCAGTAGCTGATTTACATGAAAACTAATTTACTGACTGGGTTAAAAAAAAAAGTCAAGACTCCAAGGTCGAAGTAAAAAATCCAAGACCTAGAAATTTTCAAGCAGTGCCAACACTGGCCGAGAACCAGACGGGAACGAGTTAGCCATGAGTCACAAGGAGACGCTCCTCGTGACTCGTGGTTAGCTGGGTATAAAGGAGCCTTCGCGTCGGGCGCACGAATCACGAAACGTCGCTCGTTAAACGATTTTTTTTTTTTTTTTTTTTTTTTTGAGGGGTCGTTATGCGAATCAATGCGAACCAGAGCTTAGACAGATCTTTGGGTAATGCTGTGACCTTACACACACACACCCTCAACTCCCAGCCCACGAGAGTTGAAGTAGCGACTCACAGTGAAGCGATACTGAAATTATTTCAGCCCTGGTCGGGATTCGAACCCGGACCGCCGCAGTGACGCCCGGGAACGCTACCACTGCGCCGTCAAGTGTGTGTGTGCGTGCGTGTGTGTGTATTCACTTGGTCTTTGGACCACGTGTTGGACTCGTGATCGACAGCTATTTCCCTCCTGGAAGAGAGCTCAGAGCTCGTAGGTCCGATCTATGGGTAATGCTATGACCTTGCACACACACACACACACACACACACAACTCCCCGCCCACGAGAGTCAGAGTACGACCCGAGGCACAGCGATACCGAAATAATTTCGGCCCTGGGCAGGATTCGAACTGGCTACTGGGAGCACTTCTGCTTCCCAGTTCAGCGCTCTACCAACTGTGCCACCGAGTCGGTAACATATGTGTCTGCGTGTGTGTGTGTGTGTATGTGTGCGCGTGTGTGTGTGTGTGTGTGTGTGTGTGTGTGTGTGTGTGTGTGTGTGTGTGTGTGTGTGTGTCTGTGTGTGTGTGTGTGTGTGTGTGTGTGTGTGTGTGTGTGTGTGTGTGTGTGTGTGTGTGTGTGTGTGTGTGTGTCCTAATTGAAATATTCGTGGTTTGGAATATGTTCTTGAACCCGGACCGCCGCAGTGACGCCCGGGAACGCTACCACTGCGCCGTCAAGTGTGTGTGTGCGTGCGTGTGTGTGTGTGCGTGTGTGTGCGTGTGTGTATGTGTGTGTGTGTGTGTGTGTGTGTGTGTGTGTGTGTGTGTGTGTGTGTGTGTGTGTGTGTGTATGTGTGTTAGTGTGTGTAAGTGTGTATGTGTGTGTTGTGTGTGTGTGTGTGTGTGTGTGTGTGTGTGTGTGTGTGTGTGTGTGTGTGTGTGTATTCACTTGGTCTTTGGATCACGTGTTGGACTCGTGATCGACAGCTATTTCCCTCCTGGAAGAGAGCTCAGAGCTCGTAGGTCCGATCTATGGTAATGCTATGACCTTGCACACACACACACACCCCCAACTCCCAGCCCACGAGAGTTGGAGTAACACCCCTCAGCGCTGCGATACTGATATTAATTTCAGCCCCGGGCGAGAGTCGAACCCGGACCTCCGTAGTGGCAGGCCAGAGTTCTAACCACAGCGCCATGAGAGGTGTGTGTGTGTGTGTGTGTGTGTGTCTGTGTGTGTGTGTGTGTGTGTGTGTGTGTGTGTGTGTGTGTGTGTGTGTGTGTGTGTGTGTGTGTGTGTGTGTGTGTGTGTGTGTGTGTGTGTGTGTGTGTGTGTTTGTGTGTGTGTGTCTGTGTGTGCCTGTGTGTGTCCTAATTGAAATTTTCGTGGTTTGGAATATGTTCTTGAAACCCCGTCCATATGTTTCCATTTATCAATTTTTCCTTAATTTTACTTATAATGTCCACCTGAATTACCTCTCGTAATTCATTCTCCAAGTTGCATTTATATAGAAATATCTTATTCCTAAGGGTTTCCCTCTGACTCTTATTTATTGTATTCTATATATTTACATATATATTCATTCATTTGTTTATTTATCTAACCATTTATATGTTTTGCTGTGTCCTTTTTTCACGTTCTCTCATTTCAGATTATCTGCAATTTTTTCTTTTACTTTCAAAGTTTTAAAAGTAATTATTACATAACTTATTTCTCTTAGAATGTGGGTGATACCACTCTTTGTACGTCTTAGGTTATTGATTGTTTTAGTTGTCGCCTTTGGATTTCTCATATATATATATATATGTATATATATATATATATATATATATATACATATATATATATATATATATATATATATACATATATATATATATATACATATATATATATATATATGTGTGTGTGTGTGTGTATGTGTGTGTGTGTGTGTGTGTGTGTGTGTGTGTGTGTGTGTGTGTGTGTGTGTGTGTGTGTGTGTGTGTGTGTGTGTGTGTGTGTGTGTGTGTGTGTGTGTGTAGGAAGGTTTAATGTAGTAGCACATTTGTGAAATAAGAATTATTGACCCACTGTCGGAGAATGGGATAAGATAGACAGAAAATCTGTATATTTCGACCACTATCTGTGGTCTTCTTCAGCAGAATGACACATAGTGTGCATTATGAGAGTTTATATAGCTAAGAGGGATACATTTGGGAACAGGGAAAAGGGGGGACTCAGGTTATGTCCTAGATGAGGTCATGGCGAAGGTTGACTGATAGTGAGGTCAAGCCCGGCTGCTTTTGAGATGGATTTCTTAGCAGTCATCCAAGTTGATTGGATATTTTTCAACCATATTGTAATAATTTCATTGTGGTAACTAAGTGGATCATGAAATGCAATTGGAAATGAAACAAATGTTAATGTGGTGATTGATTAGTGATGAAATAATGTATCATCAATTTGTTATATACGTTTAGTATGAAGCCAGTGATGGGACAGGACACGTATCATACGTTCTGTTCGTGTTACTGGGAAGCTCGGCTATCAGTCTGTGTTTAGCGTCCGTTCCACCAGCATTTTAGTGTCTTGTCATCATACATTCTCCAAAATTGTGTTCATACGGATTATTTGTTATTTTTTCAGTGAAAGTTTAATTAACCTTGCAAGAATGTCCCCGAAGAAAAAAAAAAACGCAAGAAGGCAGGAATAAGAAAGACAAATCACTGTAGAAATGAAACGTGAAATCATTGAGAAGAGCGAACAAGGTGTGAGCGTAGGTGGCCTAGCACACACATACAATCGGACTACATCACCAATTTGCACCATCCTTGAGAACAAGGACAAGATTAAGGAGATAGATGATTCAAAGGGAGTGACAAGAATATCTGTACAACGGCCACGTATTCTTGATCATGTTGAAATGTTGCTTCTCTTGTAAGGCGACACTGTTAACAAGAGCATCATTTGTGAGAAGGCGAAAGTAATTTTTGCCGACCTCGTTAAGAAAATGCCAGGAGCAACAACGGACAAAGAAGAAGCATTCAAGGCAAGCCATGGGTAGTTCGAGAAGTTTGAAAGAATAACTGACATTCACAGCCTTATGAGGCACGGTGAAGTAGCAAGCTCTGACGCAAAGGCAGCGGAGAACTTCATCGGTGACTTTAGGAAGCTTGTAGATTCTAAGGGTTACCTGTCGCAGCAAATTTTTAATTGCGACGAACCGGGTCTGTTCTGGAAGAAGATGCCAAAGCAAGTCTATATAACAGCGGAGGAGAAGGGATTGTCCGGCCACAAGCCAATGAAAGACCGTCTCACGTTGGTGTTTTGTGCCAATGCAAGCGGCGATTTGAAATTGAAACAGCTGCTCGTCTACCATTCAGAAAATTCATAAGCCTTCAAGAAGTGTTAAGTCCAGAACAGGCATAGTGTGATGTGGAGGTCCAACGGCAAGATTTGGGTGACACGTGACCTTTTTTTACTGATTGGGTCAATAAAGTGTTTGTTCCTACTGTGAAAAAATATTTGCTTGAATCTGTCAATTCATGTCTTGCTTGTTATGGACAAATCACCTGCCCATCCTCCAGGTCTAGAAGATGACCTCTGATGAATTTCAATTCATCAAGATTCAGTTCCTGCCTCCCAACTCCACTCCTCTGCTACAGCGCATGGACCAGCAGGTCATCTCAAACTTTAAAAAGCTCTACACTAAAGCGCTCTGTGAAAAAATATTTACTTGAATCTGTCAATTCATGTCTTGCTTGTTATGGACAAATCACCTGCCCATCCTCCAGGTCTAGAAGATGACCTCTGATGAATTTCAATTCATCAAGATTCAGTTCCTGCCTCCCAACTCCACTCCTCTGCTACAGCGCATGGACCAGCAGGTCATCTCAAACTTTAAAAAGCTCTACACTAAAGCGCTCTTCGAGCGTTGTTTTGAAGTGACTGAGGAGACCAATCTCTCTCTCAGGGAGTTTTGGAAAGACAATTTTCTGTATTTATTCAGGAAAATTAACTGGCTGTAAACTAATTACTACAAAGGAAAATATATCACGTACTTGACAAAGAAAAAAATATATATTGACATTATGAAAACAGAGGTGTGGGTCAAAACTTTTGTCCGTGATTGTACACTGTATTAGGAATATCTTTCTGTGGGAGTCTCATCAATAACTACAGTAAACAATGCGGTTGTTTGGAAAAATCGGTATGATGTCAAAGTGTATTAATGTGTTCGTAAGCTGTTCTGATAGAACAATGACAAAATAAAGCGGAGTTGCCTACATAAGAAACACCTTGTCTAATAAACTACACCTTTTAGACAAAATGTGTAAAGATATATAATTTTTTTTACCAGTACGTCTTCCGAGGTACGCTTGTAGTTTTGCGTTGGTGAAAACTACCTCCACCTTTTTCCACCATTGCCGCTATCGTCAGCGTGGTACCAGCCAGTGACAGCACAAGTTCTGTTGACGTATCTGCATTTAAGTTGATGACTGACCTTACTACCCACAACAGCCACCACCACCACCCACGCTCCAGCGAACACTCCCACATCTCTCACCGCTGCTACTAGTGTTGTACAATCGGTGAGGGCACAATATATGTTCATATATGTTTACATATGTGTTTGTGAAACTCCCACCTCAACTAGCACCTCCACCACCTACATTACCACCACCACCACTATTTCCACCTCCTACACCTTTACTACCACCTCAATCACCCACGTCTAACCACCACCGCCACCACTCTCACTGCTACCGCTATCGTGATAGCAGCGGTGGTGACAGTGGCAGGAGGAGGACAACGACGTAGAAGAGAAGCTGAAGGAGAAGGAACAAGAGTTGCATCGATTGCTGGCGAGAGTCAGCGTCGGGATCCGAACCCATGTTATGGTAGCGTCATTAAAAGCTTCATGGCTTGATGACTCAAACTCGTGTTAATGTTGGGAGAAGAGGCAGCGGTGGCACTGATGATAATGGTGGCGGTCGTCGTGGTCGTGGTCGTGTTGACGTCAATGATTGTAATGGCTATTTGGTGGTGCTCGTAGTGGTGGTAGCGGCGGTGATGATGGTGGTTGTAGGGTGGTAGAGGTGGTATTATTGGTGATGATGGTATTGGTAGTAGCGGCGGTAGACAGGATGGTTCCGGATATGAAAGAGCTGGTGGTGCTGGTATGGACGACGGTGACACAGAGAACGATGATAAAGCCAGAGAAGACCAAACATTTCCAACCTAAAGCCCTCCCACCCGTTCCTACACTCGAGTTCCCCATCAACACCAAAAATCTCCACTTCTTCACTTCCACAGTAATGGGACAGCATTCTACACAGACAGATATTTAATCTATTTCTGTAATCATATTGAATTCTTAGGCAAATTAATTTAATTATCGTTGAATTCAGTCCCCGTCCCTTTCCTGGCTTCTGATTGGTTGCCGTGCCCTCAAATAGATAATGAGGTGAGGTTTGGCTCCATTTGCGTGTGCTGCAGGAAAGATGGCATTCAGCATATTCCCAGACACGATATGCATTCTGCATGTGTTACAGAAGAAATAGATAAAATATATTGGCGGCGACCTGAGTAAAGTAGTGTCACCCAATAGTACTATCAGTATTACTACTACTACTACTACTGGGTAGCAAGATAATCGTTGGCAGCTGCCGTGAGACCCTTATTTTGTGGTCAGAACAAATGGAGGCAACGTTTGATTCGTGTTTCTTTAATTAAATCAGTCTACGTTTAATAACCTCATTATATGTTAATTACATCTGATAGGCCAATCTGAAGCGTACTGGTCTCGGATACACCTACTCGAGGGTTCGAGTCCCGCACTTTTCTATGATTCCCAGCAGTGACTGTAATCTGTCCCGGTAGTCCAAACGCATAGAGCATAGGTATCGAATTTAGAAGCAGCTAACTCGACTCCTAGCGTATGGTCATCGACTTCTTCCCTTTTTACTTATTGCCTTATTAATTTGCATTATATATTCTTTTTCCATTGTTACTCTTTTTTATAGAAAGGCTAGTTGCTACTTCATTCTTATATTCTTATTCATCTGTCGTTGGCTAAGCCAGAGAGCGAGCGGTCTTTTATCGATCTACTCTTATAGCGTATTCCAACGTGTCTTTTCAAGACGGATAGAATCACTCACTTCTTGAAAATAAAGAGAAATTGGTTACATGCATGAGCGCGCGCGCGCGTGTGTGTGTGTGTATGCAGATGTGTATGTGTGTGTGTGTGTGTGTGTGTGTGTGTGTGTGTGTGTGTGTGTGTGTGTGTGTGTGTGTGTGTGTGTGTGTGTGTGTGTGTGTGTGTGTGTGTGTGTGTGCGCGAGCGCGTGTGTGTCTATGTGTGTGTGTGTGTGTGTGTGTGTGTGTGTGTGTGTGTGTGTGTGTGTGTGTGTGTGTGTGTGTGTGTGTGTGTGTGTGTGTGTGTGTGTGTATGTGTGTATGTGTGTGTGTGTGTGTGTGTACGTGTATGCAGATGTGTATGTGTGTGGTCGTGTGTGTGTGTGTGTGTGTGTGTGTGTGTGTGTGTGTGTGTGTGTGTGTGTGTGTGTGTGTGTGTGTGTGTGTGTGTGTGTGTGTGTGTGTGTGTGTGTGTGTGGTGTGTGGTGTGTGTGTGTGGGTGGTGTGGTGTGTGGTGTGTGTGTGTGTGTGTGTGTGTGTGTGTGTGTGTGTGTGTGTGTGTTGTGTGTGTGTGTGTGTGTGTGTGTCTGTGTTTGTATGTGTGTTTGTGTGTGTGTTTGTGTGTGTGTGTGTGTGTGTGTGTGTGTGTGTGTGTGTGTGTGTGTGTGTGTGTGTGTGTGTGTGTGTGTGTGTATTCACCTTGGTCTTTTGAATCACGTGTTGGACTCGTGATCGACAGCTATTTTCCTCCCGGAAGAGAGCTCAGAGCTCGTATGACCGATCTATGGGTAATACTATGACCTTACACGCACACACACACCCAACTCCCCGCCCACGAGAGTTGGAGTAACGACTCGAAGCGCAGCGATACTGAAATAATTTCAGCCCTGGGCAGGATTCGAACCAAGTACCCTCGGTACCGCCGTACTGACAGTCTGAGACTCTACCAACCGCGCCACCGTGTTTGTGTGTGTGTGTGTGTGTGTGTGCGTGTGTGTGCGTCAGTGTTTGTATGTGGTTATGCATACGAAAATGTAAAGACAATTCATCCACGTACCCTTTCAACCTCCTCACCGCGAGACCCTGCCCTTGCCTGAATAAAGTACAGCGAC
>NC_134798.1:3292837-3295337 GCF_046742065.1 Oratosquilla oratoria
ATATATGCAGGTACATGAATATGCATACTGTAGTCTCTATTATGTACAAGTATACGTGCCCCCACATACACACACAGGCGCTCTCTCTCTCTCTCTCTCTCTCTCTCTCTCTCTCTCTCTCTCTCTCTCTCACACACACACACACACACACACACACACACACACACACACACACACACACACACACACACACACACACACACACACACACACACATGGAGACAGTAGTGAAGGATAAAACGTCAGAATGTAGATATGATGGAAGGTACAACAAGCTATGCCAACATGTTTACAGATGATACAAGGATAATTGGAGAATAAGAGACAGAACCCCGCGAGTGTTGCTCCTATCCTGTATACTACAATTAGGTAAATAAACACGCACACGCAACGTAAACAAATTATAAACGATGGTAAATTCTTTATAATATTGAAGGGTATAATCAAATGTTGAATGTGACTAAAGATAATGAAATTAAAATAAATAGATATGTCAAATTTTTTTGAAGAAAAAATAGGAAAAGTACTGAAATGTAAAGTTTACAATCAGTGTATAATCCCAATTATGATCTACGAATGTAAAAATTGGAAACTAAGACGATGGAGACAGGTAAGGAGTGCACAGAGAGCAAAAGAGAGATCGTTGCTGAAAATGACACTGAAAGACAGGAAGAAGATATATATATATATATATATATATATATATATATATATATGTATATATATATATATATATACATGTACACTGAGTGGTTCCCAGTGATCAATTAATATCTTTTTTCAACCACAAATCACTTTTAATTCCATGCCATCGCAATCGAGACTGAAGAATCGCTCGATGGAGACATCCGTTAGAAATTGAAACGTGGACGAGCCGAGGATTCGAACCCAGCTAACCCGTAACAAAGTTACAGTGACTTAAACCAATGCGCTATCTCTCTTGATAGCGCATCGGTTTAAGTCACTGTAACTTTGTTACCGGTTAGCTGGGTTCAAATCCTCGGCTCGTCCACGTTTAAATTTCTAACGGATGTCTCCATCAAGCGACTCTCAGTCTCGACTGCGATGGCATGGAATTGAAAGTAATTTGTGGTTGGAATATATATATATATATATATATATATATATATATATATATACAGTATATATACATATATATATATATATATATATATGTATATATATATATATATATATATATATATATATATATATATGTATATATATATAAATGCTCAGCTACTCATTCTGCTCACCATCCACGTCGTTAGGATTTTCGTCCTATCGACACCAAGCCTCGCCGCAATGTACGCTCCTCATAGTCTCGGTTCTCCTCCACTTTGTCCCTTGATGTTCCTCTTTGTCTAAGAGCCTCGTCAATATGATCCATCCATTTTTCCACGTCCTTCCGAGTGGCCTTGGACCTCTGGGCGCCACTGCAAAATTCTTCGTACTCCTTCATATGGAGGCTTTCTCTTTACATGACCCTACCATCGTAGTTGTGATCTTTCAATGAGTTCAACGATAAGTTCTATGCCAAGGGCTTCCCAGATTGTGGTTTTCCTAACCCTATACCACCGTGTAATTCCATAAATCAATCTGATAATACGCATTTATGTTGCTTGTATTCTGATTTTTGTTGTGGTAGACCAAGTTTCTGATCCATACAGAAGTATAGAACGTAGAATGGTAGTGTACAAGATGGGTAACTCTTGATGGTAAGTGTTTGTCTTTGAAAAGCGGGTAGAGGAGGGTTGCGTTTGCGCCACATTTCTATATCCTTGATGTTATTTCATCCTCAGTCTTACCTTTGTTGTTTACTTCCACCCCCAGATATTTAAGGGATGACACCTGAACGAGTGGAGTATCGTCCAGACTGACATGGCATTCAAATGCTACTGAGAGCTAGTACTTCACTTTTTGTCGGGTTGACTCTCATGCCGTGTTCTTTTAAGGCAACATTCCATTTCAGGATCTCATCCTGTAAATCGACCACACTCCAGAAAGCCACACTGATGGCGTCGGTGTACACATTCTTTTCACCGGTTACACCAACTCTTTTGATAACAGAGTCCATCAACATGATGAAGAGCAAAGGTGAAAGGACGCCACCTTATCTAACGCCACATATCACCTCAAACCAATTCTCGCATCCCTCTTGTGCCACCACAGAACATTTACATGTGTTGTACATCGTCTTGACACTTTCCCTCAGCTTTTTGTTTACTCCATAATAAGGGTCTGCTAGTACTTGCCACAGCTTTCCACGAGGCACTCTATCAAAGGCTTTTGTTAAATCAATGAAAGCTACAAATAGGGGCTTGTTCCACTCCCAGATCTTCTCAATCAATGTTCTTAAAATGAAGATGATATCACTGGTGCTCCTATTTAGTCTAAATCCAAATTGCACATCATTTATTTTCTCTTCAACAACCGCCCGCAACCTCCTTTCAATTATTCTTTCGTAGATCATCAACGGGTGACACATGAGCGAGAATCC
>NC_134798.1:3300337-3305337 GCF_046742065.1 Oratosquilla oratoria
ACAACTATCCGGAATATTGGAGAAAAATTGAAATATCACACTCATATACCAATGTCACAATACTGCCAAGAAACGTTTTTACAAAGCATACAATGAAGAACCAGAAAATCATAAACAACTTAATACACTTGTTCTTCCTTTTCATGAAAGCTTTCTTAGTATTGTCAACTTACTCAAGAAATTGAATAGCAAAGTAGCTTTGAAATATAAGCACATCATGGAGAAAAATTTAATTAAGAACAGCCCGCCTAACAACAACGGTGTTGTTTATAAAATTCCATGCAAAGACTGTAATAAATTCTATATTGGACAAACCGATAAAAACTCGGAAACAAGGATTTCCCAACATAAATATAGTGTGAGATCTGCTCAGAAAAATAATGCGTTATTTCAACACAAAATATTATACAACCATTATACTGATTGATCCAAGGCAACAGTTTCAGCCAAAGGAAAGAACCTACATGAAAGAAATGTAATAGAATTTTGCTTAATATTAGGCACTTTTGATAAAAATATAAACTTAAGCTATGGGCATTTTAAATGTGATAAATTAGTAACCAAAAACGTGTCCAAGATACTTCCGCCAGATTGAACCATTTTTGTTGGTCAGGTTGATGGAGGTAAGGTCACCCCTCCGCATTGTAGTGTCTCCCCACCCCCTGCAGTTGCTATCTGATACATTTAAACACAACCCTCTATCTCTTTCATTTAGTCTGAAGATGTAATATATGAAAGTACTTACTGTCTACAAGTTTCTCTTCTGTGGTTATTTTGCATTTTCTTATCACGGTGATGTGATTGCTTGCATATGTATATATATGTATTTATATATATATATATATATATATATATATATATATATATATATATGCATTTATATATATATATAAATTGACTCCTCTCAGCTGAAATCGATTCTATAAATTGAGTCACCAGACTGAAGGATTTACGAACTATTAATCATCTTTACGAAGAATTCGACGTCGGATCATTCGTCCTCCAACTCTCTCTAATTCTTTTGCCCAGCGATCTGCACCCTCCACTCTCTCTTTCTCTATCTTTTTCTTTCTGTCCCTTTCTCTTCCTCTCTCTCTCTCTCTCTCTCTCTATATATATATATATATATATATATATATATACATATACATGCATGCATATATATATATATATACACACATATATATATGCATATATATATATACATATATATGTATATATATTATAAATATTCATATATATATGTATATGTACATATATATATATTGAAGTATGTAAGACAAATGAGTGGAAGGGTGGTGAGTTAAACACAAAGAACAGTTGGAGTTTTATTCACTGACGTTTCGTCCTTACCAGGACATTCTCAAAGTACATACAATTTCAGAAAATTAACAGCTTATATAATCCATCCTTGCCGTGTTCCCCTCCTTCTATACTCTCATCCGTCCTCTACCCGCATTAGGCGCTACAAAGCTTCTTGAGTAGACTTTCAGGTCTTCTGAACGTAGATTTCTGGTCATAGGACAGACGGAATAATAAACTTCCAGTAGACATTAGGAACTATTGTTGAGTAAGAGTATACAGACGTTTCGCTAAATGCAGTTAGCATTTTCAATGTAACAAACAATGAGTAGAAGACATAATATACATAAAAAGAAAGCTCTGGGTGAGGTCACAACGTAATACGCGGCGGGAGGTCAAATTACATGTGTGAGATGACGGGGAAATTTGTCACTGTGGGGCAAATGTTCGTTGGAGTTCAGAAGTCCAGCGCTGCCCAAGTATCCGATGAGGGCCAAGTGTCCTCTCTATGACTCTGGCGGAGCGCCGGAGAAGGACTTGAGTGTCAGTGAGATTGGAAGATGTGTTGTTGTGGTTGAAAGGGCTACAAGTCCTAGGGAGGGGCTTCATGCAGGGGAGTATGGTAGGGGCTTCCACTTGTCTATTGATAGTAGATTGTAAGTCTTTATGATAAGGGCTTCTAGAAAGAAAACTCCAGACCTTTCTGATTCTTAGCGAGAATGACGGTGTTGTGTTGTGTCATTCTAAACGTTGTAGTTTGGGGCCCCCACTTGACAAGTGGGAAGACATTCTTCTCGACAGACGAGAACGACATTGGGCTGAACCCAAAACCGTTCCATGTGTTATATTTTCTGCTCTCCGGGCAAACTTCTAGGGATATTTTTTTAAACCAACAATATATTAGCTATATCGCGACTTATGTTCGTCCTGTAGTCTCCCATTAAGCATCTGCAATGCCCTCAACAAAAAGACCTCCACACCATTAGTAAACAACGTTCTGAAAACAGTGATTCAACTGATAAAGAAACATGTCGAAAGTTTCAAGGTTTCTTAAACATACAGTGCTGTCTCCCGAGTGAAATAAAGTGTTTTCCATAGGTAATGAGGTATTGCCTACATATTATCAATTGGTCAAAAATATGAATATGTGGAAATCTAGTTTCTACATGTATGTATGTATGTATGTATGAATGAATGTATGCATATGTATGTATGTATGTATGTATGCATGTATGTACGTATAAATGTGTGTATGTATGTATATATTTATGTATGTATGTATGTATGTATGTATGAATGAATGTATGTATGTATGAATGTATGTGTGTATGTATGTATGTATGTATGTATGTATGTATGTATGTATGTATGTACGTATGTATGTGTGTATGTATGCATGTATGTATGTATGTATGTATGTATGTATGTATGTATGTATGTATGTATGTATGTATGTATGTATGTATGTATGTATGTATGTATGTATGCATGTATGCATGTATGTATGTATAACTATATATACAAGTATGCAGTATATACATGAAGTCGCCCCCTCATGTTCACTCCTTCCACCTCTGCCTTCCACAACTCTTTTAGTCTTTCTTCACTCATTCTTTTCATGTGTCCAAACCATCCTAATACTATCTCTCAACTCCCTTTCCATTCCTGTTCCCCTCCTCACCTCCTTATTTCTCACTTTATCTAGCCTAGTAACTCCTATCACATTCAAACTCATTCTTTCTTCCTCTCTTATGTTCCATGCTTCTGCCCCGTACAGTGCTGTTGGCACAATCACTCCTTCATACAATTTCCTCTTAGCATCCATTCCCAAATGTCTGTTTCTCATTACACTTTTTAATCCCCCAAGACATTTACTCGATTGTCTCAATCTACATTCTCCCTCCACCCCCCACTCCTCCCTTTCCTGCCTCATTCGCACCCAAGTATCTAAAACTATCCACTTTCTCCAGTCTCTCTCCCTTAATACTCACGTCCAGTCTCCTGCCACTTTCTCCCCTTGTACATCTCATCACCTTACTTTTACCCACATTTATCTTCAGCTTCCTTCTTTTGCACACCTTTCCAAACTCTGTCACTAACTTCCTCAATCCTGCCTCTGATACTGCTAGAAACGCAGTGTCGTCAGCAAACAACAGCTGTCTCACCTCCCACTTTTCTCTATTTTCTTTAACCATCTCCAATCCCTGACCCACTACCCTTGCATTTCCTTCTCGCACCACCCCATCCATGTATAAATTGAACAGCCAGGGCGACATAACACATCCCTGACGTCAATGGCTTTACCTCAAACCACTCACCATATACGTACACACACACACACACACACACACACACACACACACACACACACACACACACACACACACACACACACACACACACACACACACACACACACACACACACACACACACACACACATTCACACACACATGTGTGTATATATATATATATATATATATATATGTATATATATATATATATATATATATATATATGTATATATATATATATATATAAATATATGTACATAAGCAAACTTTGGCAGTGACCCATTGCTTTCACTGCAATAAAGAAACAGTGCTCTCCTGAAGAAGGGCGAGTCGCAGTGCTTTTTCACTCTGTAAAAGAACGACGTCTTATGTGGAGTGTAGACACGGAGGAACGCCTTTAGGAGCAACTGGGTACGAGGACACTCAAGAAGGCGGCTCGAGACTGATCCAACACGAGACGACGCTGACGAAGACGACGATGGAGATGACGACGGAGACTATGATGACAACGAAATCGGTCGCCGCCCTTGGCACTTACAAGGGGATTAAGGCCTCAACTTTTCCTTCTCCTACTCCTCTGTCTCCTTCAGCCCTCACACACTCTTCCACATCTCGTCCTTGCCCTCCTCTTCCACTTCCTCTTCCTCTTCCACTTCATCCAACAGAACTAATCTTCTTCCTTTATCTCCACATCTCCTGTGCGCTCACAGACTCCAACCTCTCGCGTCGTCTCTTCGCTCCATATCCCTTTTCTCCTAGCCTCCCAACCCTCTCTCATTCTTTCTTCCCCTCCCCCGTTTTCGGTGTGTGTGTGTGTGTGTGTGTGTGTGTGTGTGTGTGTGTGTGTGTGTGTGTGTGTGTGTGTGTGTGTGTGTGTGTGTGTGTGTGTGTGTGTGTGTGTGTGTGTGTGTGTGTGTGTGTGTGTGTGTGTGTGTGTGTGTGTGTGTGTGTGCGTGCGTGTGTGTGTGTGTGTGTGTGTGTGTGTGTGTGTGTGTGTGTGTGTGTGTGTGTGTGTGTGTGTGTGTGAGATGAGGTATTACCCCATCACACCGGGCTATCTTAGTTTAAGCGGCGCGTTAATAAACTCGTCACACAAATTCACATTCATTCATCTGACTTAGCTTTCAGCAGGCAATTTCATTCAGTTAGAGATGACTCTTTTGGTAGTGAAAGGGGTAAATGCAAAACATACACGTATGCTGACTATTAAACTGATACACAATGATAACAAGCACACACACATATAAAGGCAAAGAATGACTTAAAAGTAGAGACATATACATATACGTGTACACACACACACGCAGTATACCTGCGCAGGCGATTTCATTCCACAAGGAAAGAAAAACAAATAATAAAGTTTATTTCGATTAACACGCTTCAACCCAATGACACTTGAAGTCT
>NC_134798.1:3307837-3310337 GCF_046742065.1 Oratosquilla oratoria
TTTTTTACATTTTCATACATCTACATCATATTTGCTGAAGTCGCATCCGTAACAACTGGCGTCATCTTTACGTTACTTACAAGTAATGACATAAAATTTCCTGACGTCGCGTTCATCAACAAAATGACATAGCGGTCACTGACGTCACCTTTTCCAACATTATACCAGCTTGCTATTGACTGATTTTACTCCACCATCATCACGTCACAGCGCTCCCATCTTTAGCAACAATATCGTTTGCTCTTTTCTATACAAACGAATCTATTCAGGTGGTGTGGGGGCGAGAGTGGATTTATGGTGGATAGGGGGTAAACTAGCAAGATGAACCCCTTTGCTATCAAGGGGGCGTCGGTTGCCACGGAAACCTAATAAGTGAATATATAGATAAATAAACTGATAGATAAGTAGATAGATAAATGAATAAATAATAAATAAATAACAAAAATATATAGATAGATGATTAAATAGATAAATAAATAATATATGAATTAATAGATATAAGTAGCTGGAATGATTGCCACCTACAATTTTGTGGTTTTGTTCATATCATACTTATTTTACTCAAAGCAACACTTTGACTGAAAGGGCGAGATGATGGATGAATTTGAATGATACATTTGTGATCTTGTGATCAATTTGTGTTCTTCTGATAACAAAAACTAACTTTGCCCTTCCTGTTCTTTCCTTTTTTCCACTAATACTGTAGAAGTCCTCATGACGAAGGTGAGTGACTGTGAGGACAGGAGATGGTGATATCTGCAAGCTTCTTGTTGGACATCACACGGAGGTGGTGAAGACCCAGAGGTCGTCTGGTACCGGTCGTCTGCACGTCTGAGCAGCCCTTTTTAGGTCCGACTCCTCTCGACCCACATGGGAAAGGGGCCAGAAAAAGTGCACTAAAAATAGTCTGACCTACCTTCACCTAGCTGAGAACGCCCCACCCCGCCCCTCACTTCGGCAAGGTCACCCAAGCTGCAGCCACAACAACAATACAGTACAAACAACAGAGAAAGAGAGGTAGCGGTGGCCCTCCCAAACCAACAAAGCACCCTTCCTCCGGTCCATACCAACAGGGCAACAAGACCTCCCTGTACACCTTGAACCAGTTCGACCCAATGACACAACGACGTATGCGCCAACCCTCCTCCGTTCTCCAACGAAGGAAGTAATCATCGTTACCGCCGCAACTAAACGGTCACTGAGCCATAGCCATTACGTGGCCCTCTACTACATGTAAATGATATCGTGTGCTTTGATTCACCTCTTTCCCATCGTCACTCATCTCACCCCATACTGAGATCAAATGGATCCCGATTTGGACTACCTAAGACTTTTGGTCTTAAACACTATCTCTTGCTGCACGATGCCCAAGCGAAATGCGGCTCAATCAAAAGGATCCTCAATAATTGAACTTAAATACAGAACCTAACACGATATAGTTCGGTCCTTTTCCACCTTGTCGGTATCCCAGGACTGAATGAATCATATGCAACATTCAACATCAGCATGAGTATAGTTGTCATACGATGACCATTGATTTATATAGAATCAGAACCCCCAGATCAACTCTCAGAGCAAAAAATAATCCAAGTCTTACAAAAAAATGAAACAGAATAAAATAATAATAAAAAATAAGATAAAATTAAATTGAATTAAATTGAATTAACTTAAATTAGATTAAATTAAATTAAATCAAATCAAATTAAATTCAATCAAATTAAATCAAATTAAATCAAATTGAATAAAATTAGATTAAGTAGAATAAAACAAAATAAGAATAAGATTAAAACAACAAACGAACAGATGATTAAACAAAAATTAATAAATAAACAAGTACAATAAGATAAACCAAATAAAAATTAAATTGTTTTAAGATTTCATCCATATTGATACTGACATTTACCAAACTCCCAACTCCCATCTATATAGAATAGGTTGTTGTTCTGGACTATCTCGCGATGCTGTCGTGAGTTATCTTATATTTAACATGCTGGTTTAGCTGTTCAAGGGTATTTATGATTTGATTAATGGTCCTGTTTTCTGTAGAATGTTGTGGAGATATCATAGTGGTGTTGATGCTTTAATCGCCCAGGGTTTGGTATTGCATATGAAGGATACTTACGATACGGCTTACAGTACTACCCACTCCCACATAATCACTTTGTTAGCGCTATTGACACAGCAAGCCATTGTGTCGTCATCAACGCTGCTCAGCCACCGCATATAAGCTTAATGCACAATCTACGTCCAAAATCGAAACCACGTAACGCCCTCTTTAATGTACTTTTTTGCCTCAAAGACAGAGTATAAGTTATCGAGGAACTCGAACAAGAGTCAAATCCATGATGACTGAACCAGGAATGACATATGAACAAGCACTATGATCCAACACTCTGACCCGATCCCTTCCCAACACTCCTAACTCATCTGCCTCATCAAGCAAGGCCATGAATGTTACACATGGGATCACCGCACCACTGCCCACTCCCTCCAATGCCCT
>NC_134798.1:3317837-3327837 GCF_046742065.1 Oratosquilla oratoria
AGAATTTCCCGAAACAGGGGGATCCTCCCTAGAATACCAAGAATAAATCCCTAGTAATGGAAATTATCCAAAGTTTCGTGTTCCTTACCTGGAATCATGAAACTCCCGCAATGACAGGAATGCTCTCCCAGAAACATGGAAATCTATTTCTGAAGGAAAAGGAATCTTTTACATTATCCCAATGCTTATCCGGAATGATTGGAGTTTTCTAGAAAGAATGGAATCATTTGGAATTATAGGGAAATTTCCTTGAAATCCCTTGCGAGTGATCAGAAATCTTTTCTGGAATGAGATAAACCCTTTTCTGGAAAGGATAATGTCTTTGGGAATTAAAGAAAAAATCACTAAAATTAGCTGAGAGTGAGGAAGAAACTTCTATGGAATGACAAAAACTTTTCCATGGAATAACTGAAATTCTCTCTGGAAATATGAAAAATTGGCTCCAGAACCCTTTGGTATTGAAGAGAATAATTCTATGGAATAACGTGAACTTTCCTCTGCAATTATGGAGTTCCTACATGTGGAAGGTCAAGAACGCCTTCTTCATCCGGCTCAAAGTCAAGCCATCAGTCATATCGAGTGGGCGTTCCAATACATCGACTTAGCTGAAGTTAACCAATTCATTACAAAGCTTCCCTGTAGTTAAAGAGGTCATTAAAACCAACTTTGGGGACAATCGCTCATTTCAACTTGTAATTGTGAACGCCTTCGCAGTAATTACTTAGTGAATGGTACCATGGACTAAACTGGCAAATAAAAACTTTCCTAAAAAAACAGATGACCAACCGGTACATTATATGGCTCCTCTTCGATTTCTAACACAAACACACACACACACTCACACACACACACACACACACACACACACACACACACACACACACACACACACACACACACACACACACACACACACACACAAACACACACACACACACACACACACACACACACACACAAACACACACACACACACACACACACACACACACGCACGCACACACACACACACACACACACACACACACACACACACACATATATATATATATATATATATATATATATATATATATATATATATATATATATATATATATATATATATATATATACAAGCACCCGGACCTGGCTTCGCCAGGTGTGCTTGGCCTACGGCGTAGCTTCGCGCCCTGCCCTACGGGCAGTTTTAATGTACCAAAATGGGAAAATAAAAGAGTAACAATAAATTCCATAATTTTATTTAGACCTACTACGATTTTGTACATGAAAAATACATTAAACACATAAGTGAAAATTCAAATCTTCCTTCTCTTTCTAACGATGTCCCTCAGTGAAAGGTCTTTAGAATAATCCACTGTGTAAATTTCTTCGGGCATAATCATGGCTACGGCTTCTTCTTCTGTCTTACTGAAAATTGATCTTGGAATGCACACGATGGATTGATCAGGTTCTTCTTCCCCTATTTGCAAAGGAGTCTTCAAAATCTCCCGAAGGAGTCTTCAGTTTCCAAAAGGAGTCGTCAAAGTCTACTGACGTTGTCGTCAAATTCTCCCCTCGTCTCTCTCTCTGTTTCTCTTTCTCGTTAGGTCAATCATAAAGGCAATAAAATTTCGGAAGGTGGTCATAAAAGCGCCAGGAAATTTTCAAAACTGAAAAACTTTATTTATGTATATAAATTCTCTTGACAATATTTCGTAAAGATTCTCTTAGCAATATTTCGTAAAGATTCTCTTGGTAATATTTCGTAAAGATTCTCTTGTTAACATTTGGTAAAGATTCTCTTGGCAATATTTCGTAAATATTTTCTCATTAATATTTCGTAAAGATTCTTTTGTCAGAATTCCGTAAAGATTCTCTTTTTCTTGTTAGCACCACTTTCTTTTTCCATGGTAATATTAGTGTTTCCGGTGATGACTCATTTCCGGGTTGGGCCTTGCGTAGGAGGTTGGAAGGTTTAGAGAGAAATATTTTTTTATGTTAGTGGAGTGGAGATTCTCTTGGCAATATTTCGTAAAGATTCTCTTAGCAATATTTCGTAAAGATTCTCTTGGTAATATTTCGTAAAGATTCTCTTGTTAACATTTGGTAAAGATTCTCTTGGCAATATTTCGTAAATATTTTCTCATTAATATTTCGTAAAGATTCTTTTGTCAGAATTCCGTAAAGATTCTCTTTTTCTTGTTAGCACCACTTTCTTTTTCCATGGTAATATTATTAACGTATTAGATTAACACACGGAGAGCATCTTAAAGACACGTCTACCCTCTATGAATGCTTACAGGCGTCTGAGTCAGATGTGTCCCCGGGAGTTAGTGTTTCCGGTGATGACTCATTTCCGGAGTAGGAGGTTGGAAGGTTTAGAGAGAAATATTTTTTTATGTATATATATATATATATATATATATATGTGTGTGTGTGTGTGTTGAGACATTCTGACAGGTTGACGTAAGCGGAGTAGGAAATACAGGAGTCTTAGTCTTGAATTTATTCCTGACTAGTTTCGCAGGTATGCTTTTTCAAAGGTATGCCTTTGAAAAAGCATACCTGCGAAACTAGTCAGGAATAAACTCAAGACTAAGACTCCTGTGTTTCCTACTCCGCTTATGTCATATATACATACATATATATATATATATATATGTATATATATATAAATCCATAAAAGCCCAAAAAACATCCTTCCCCTTTCCTATAGCTTTCTCACATATCTGTCTTACCACAAACATCTGATCTACACAACCTCTACCCTTCCTAAATCCACACTGTTCCTCACCAATTACTCCCTCTGTTCCTCTCCTAATCCTCTCAATCAAGATCCTCCCATAAGCCTTCCCAACTACACTTAATAAGCTAATCCCTCTGAAACTGTTACATTCACACTTGTCCCCTTTTCCCTTGTAAAGAGGAACTATACAGGCACACCTCTAGTCCTCCGGCACTCTACCCTCTCTCCAGCAAACATTAAATAACATCACCAGCCAGTCCACCATCGCTGTACCTCCTTTTTTTAGACATTCTGCATGGCATCCATCCAGACCAGGTGCCTTACCTGCTTTCATCATCTTAACAACTGCCTTCACTTCATCCTTCCTTATTTCTCCTCCATTTTCCTCATTCATCACGGTCATTTTCTTAGCATTTCCCACTGCAGCTATCTTTCCCTCCCTATCCTCCTTCAATTTAGCAACTCCCTAAAATATTCTGCCCATCTTCCCCTTACTGCCTTCTCTTCCATTATCATCTCTCCATCTGCACCTTTCACTTTTTCTTCTCTACTTGCTTCGCCTCCTCTTCCTCTCTTAATTTCTTTCCAAAACATCTTTTCATTACTTTCAAAATTTTCTGTCATACTCTTACCCCATTTCACATCTGCTCTCCTCTTTGCCTCCTTTACCTTTTGCTTTACTTCTCTTTTCTTTTCTTTGTACCTCTCATATGACTCCTTCGTCCTATATTGTAACCAATCTGTGAAAGCTCGCATCTTCTCTTCTACAACCTTCTCTGTTTCCTCATCCCACCATTCACTACCCTTCCTTCTATTTCCTCCTGTTCTTCTTGTCCCACACACCATCCTTGCACACTTTGTGACTCCCTCCTTGAACCATCCCCATTCCTCCTCCACACCTAGCTCTACTCTATCCTTCACTCCCTCCCACTCCTCCTTCAGCTTCTTTTTGTACTCCTTCTCCTTTTCCTTTTCATTCAAAGAGTTCACTTTAAGAACCTCCCTACCTTTTGTCCCTTTCCTCTTTCTCCATCTATCCTCCACTCTCAACTTACCTTCCACCAAAAAATTATCTGATATTCCCCCACCCTCTCCCCTTAGCACATGTACATCCTTAACTCTTCCTATCATAATCCTATTTACCACTACATAATCCATTAACGCTCTATCTACCACCCTTCCATCCACCACCCTCTCCCATGTGTACTTATGCTTGACTTTCTTCCGAAACACTGTATTTGCTATCATCAACTCTCTTTCTAGACACATTTCCACCATCAACTCTCCACTACGATTCTTTCCTGGAACTCCACATTTCCCAACCACTCCATCAATTGGACCATTTCCTACCCTAGCATTAAGGTCTCCCAGTACTGTTACATTAATATTTCTCCCTAAATCCTCTATGCACTCATTTAAATCTATCCAAAAGGCCTCCCTTTCTTCTACACTCTTCTCACTGCCAGGCCCATATGCACTTACAAAGACCCACATCTTTCCCAGTTTCACCTTCATCCACATTATCCTTGAGGAAACCTCCTTCCACTCCACTACACGCTTACCTATCTCTTCACTTACTAGAATAGCCACCCCTTCCCTCCCTCGCCCTCTCTTCACTCCTGATAACCTCCCACTGGATCTGGAAAAGGCTTACTATAGGGTAGACAGAAAGGCACTGTGGGAGGTTATGCAGATATACGGGATAGAAGGAAAGCTTCTAGGAGCTGTCAAGATTTTTTTATGAGAGTAGTAGAGCTTGTGTCAGGATTGGAAATGGAGAGAGTGAGTGGTTCGAGGTAAAGGTGGGACTTCGTCAAGGATGCGTTATGTCGCCCTGGCTGTTCAACTTATACATGGATGGGGTAGTGCGAGAGGTAAATGCAAGGGTAGTGGGTCAGGGATTGGAGATGGTTAAAGAAAATGGAGAAAAGTGGGAGGTGAGCCAGCTGTTGTTTGCTGACGACACTGCGCTTGTGGCAGGATCGGAGGAGGGATTGAGGAAGTTGGTGACAGAGTTTGGGAGAGTATGTGATAGAAGAAAGCTAAAGGTAAATGTGGGTAAAAGTAAGGTGATGAGATGTACAAGGGGTGAAAGTGGCAGTAGACTGGAAGTGAGCCTTAAGGGAGAGTGACTGGAGGAAGTGGATAGTTTTAGATACTTGGGTGCAAATGTGGCAGGGAAAGGTGGAGTGAAGGTGGAGGTAGAATGTAGATTGAGAGAAGTGAGTAAATGCTTGGTGGATTAAAGAGTGTAATGAGGAATAGACATTTGGGAATGGATGCTAAGAGGAGACTGTATGAAGGAGTGATTGTGCCAACAGCACTGTATGGAGCAGAAACATGGAACATAAGAGAGGAAGAGAGAAGGAGTTTGAACGTATTTGAGATGAGGTGTCTGAGAAGTATGATGGAGGTTACTAGGCTAGATAGAGTGATAAATGAGGAGGTGAGGAGGAGAACAGGGGTGGAAAGGGAGTTGGGAGATAGGGTTGATGAAAGAGTATTAGGATGGTTTGGACACATGGAAAGAATGAGTGAAGAAAGACTAGAAAAAGAGGTATGGAAGGCAGATGTGGAGGGAGTGAACATGAGGGGACGTCCTAGGATGAGGTGGATGGATGGGGTGAAGGGGGCTTTGGGGAAGAGGGGAATGTCTGTTGAGGAAGGACGGGAGAGGACGGAAGACAGGGGTGAATGGAGAATGGTTGTATATGGATGATGTTGTTATGCATGAGGTGGAATGGGCGGGGGGATGTGGGGTGAGGTAGTATGTGTGAGCAAAATTTGACGCAGCCCGAAGGGATTTCTCCCCGTCTCCTCCTTTTATGCAATGGGGGGACGGAGAGGGGGGGTCGCCGATTTAATGAAGTGGCCTTACTGTGGATGTGCTGTGTCCTGCGACACTGCTTCTGACCCAGGGCAGTGTACAAGGTGCAGGGATGACCCGTCATTCAGGAGGTGCAAAGATGAGAGGGAGGGTGGAGGGGTAGGGAATGTATTCAGGGATGGAATGGGTGGGAATGATTTTATGCCTTTTCCTTTTTGGCTACCTCCCTTGTAAGGGGGAAAAAGACTTGGTATATGTATGTATGTATATATAAATATATATATATATATATATATATATGTGTGTGTGTGTGTGTGTGTGTGTGTGTGTGTGTGTATTCACTTGGTCTTTGGATCACGTGTTGGACCCGTGATCGACAGCTATTTCCCTCCTGGAAGAGAGCTCAGAGCTCGTAGGTCCGATCTATGGGTAATGCTATGACCTTGCACACACACACACCCCCAACTCCCCGTCCACGAGAGTCAGAGTAACGACCCGAGGCACAGCGATACCGAAATAATTTCGGCCCTGGGCAGGATTCGAACTGGGTGCTGGGAGCACTTCTGCTTCCCAGATCAGCGCTCTACTAACTATGTGTGTGTGTGTGTGTGTGTGTGTGTGTGTGTGTGTGTGTGTGTGTGTGTGTGTGTGTGTGTGTGTGTGTGTGTGTGTGTGTGTGTGTGTGTGTGTGTGTGTGTGTGTGTGTGTTTGTGTATGTATGTGTGTGTGTATGTGTGTGTGTGTGTTTGTGTGTGTGTGTGTGTGTGTGTGTGAGTGTGTGTGTGTGTGTGTGTGTGTGTGTGTGTGTGTGTGTGTGTGTGTGTGTGTGTGTGTGTGTGTGTGTGTGTGTGTGTGTGTGTGTGTGTGTGTGCATTTGTGTGTGCGGAATGCAAATGATCACTTAAATCAATTAGATATTCAAGAAGATTTAGATAGATTACAGCAATGGTCTGAAAAGTGGCTAATGAAATTGAACATAAGTAAATATAAGGTTATGCACAGTAGGTAAAAATAACAGTAAGTACGATTACAAGTTATTTGGAAATTCGTTAACAAAAGGGAATAGTGAGAAGGATCTAGGAGTAACTGTTAGTAACGACCTCAAATCATCTAAGCAGTGTAAATCAGCCTCTGAGAAAGCAAATAAGACTCTAGGACCTATTGCGCGATCTTTTGACTTCAAAAGTCCATCTCTCATTAACAAGCTATATAAATCGTTAGTTCGTCCACATTTGGAATATGCTGCTTCCGTATGGTCACCGAATCTCATTAAAGACATTGACAGATTGGAAAAAGTACAACGGCAAGACACAAAACTGATTCCAAATATCAAAAAGAAATCATACGAAAATCGACTAAGAGTTATGAATCTGTTTTCACTAATAAAGCGTAGGTTCAGAGGTGACTTGATACAGGTCTTTAAGATTCCAAAGGGGATTGACAACATCAAGAGTGACAAATTTTTTCCACTGAATGAGAATCCGACAAGAAATAATGGTCTCAACCTGTCAGGAAATAGATTTTATTTTAACTGGATAGAAACAACTTCGCCAACCGTGTAGTATGAATGGAATAAACTTCTTGTAGAGGAAGTTCAATGTAGTTCAGTTCGAAGCTTTAAGATTCGTTTAGATAAACATCTAAGCAAGATGCTGTAATGACTGCCATTTATTTTGTATTATTTGTTTATTTGTTTGTTATTATTTGTCTGTTTATTTATTATTTGCTTGATTTTCATTTATCATTATATATCTGATAATTTAATATTATTCATATCATAAGTTTTATTTTATTTAATTTCCTATTTTTTTATCATTACATTTTTTTTTCGCATCCGACCTAGTTATGGACGAAAAGGTCTTTTGTCGGCATGCTCCGCCTTTGTAATCCTTTGTAATCCTTTGACAGTGTGTGTATGGATGGATATGTGATTCACCATGGCCTTGGATCATGTGCCGGACTCGTGATCGACAGCTATTTCCCTCCCAGAAAAGAGCTCTGAGCTCGTATGGCCGATCTGTGGGTAATGCTGTGACCTTACACACACACACACACACACACACACACACACACACACACACACACACACACACACACACACACACACACACACACACACACACACACACACACTTACACACACACAGGCACACACACACACACACACACACACACACACACACAAACACACACACACACACACACACACACACACACACACACACACACACACAACTCCCCGCCCATGAGAATTGGAGTAACGGCTCGAAGCGCAGCGATTCAAACCCGGACTACCGTAGTGGTAGCCCGGAAATCTACTACTGCGCCACGAGTTGTGTATGTGTGCAATGTGCGTATACGTATGTGTGCACGGGCGTGTGTGTGTGTGCGTGTATACGAACATTGCATACGAAGAGAGTAATCAGTCACAAGAGGTCAGAAAGCACTTAACTTTTAACGATGACTGAACAAAGAGAAGGGATTCGAGCCGAGACCCTCAGGTTCACCAAAGGAATGAAAATAATCTTTCCATCAAAGGCTGACTCTGAAACAAGAAGCAAGAGGAAACAGCCAACTCTGTGGCATGTCAGTTGGCCTAACCCCTCCTCTGCAGAGGGAATCGACTTCAACTGAATAAAATCACTTGGCGGCTGTTTGAATACTAACGGTCGTAAATACTGAGAAGGTCAACGAATGCGTCAGTGGAATGAGGCAAATTCCGTGGAGTTATGTGATTTTTTTAGTTATTTAGTTTTTTTGACAAATTTTGTGCTTAGTTCTAAACTGCAAATAGTTCCGAATTTCTTGCTCGATCTCTAGCCAGGTGCTGTAGAATGTAGATCAAACTAAAGTAGGCCTACATATCAGGAAGATTTTTTTTTTTTTAGCTCTACATTGCTATACAATGGTATGATCTTGCATGCACCTGAAGTGGAGGTATGTTTAGTGACCATAGTACCAAAGAATTTGCGTGAGGAGTAACCTTAACATGAACCAAGTAGGAAATAACACGTAGCATGAGCCTATGACCTTGTGGAATGACCTTACAATTGACATAAAATCGAGATTAATGAGGTGGCTTGGTGAACCTAAGGACCTAAGAAAGGATGAGACTCCAAGAGAACATCCATGTCCCTTACTATAATTCATCCCAATACATAAAGTTATCGAATCTTCTCTTACTACATTCTAACTAAGTCTTTAACCACTTTGATGGTAAACCAGCGCTTGTCTATTTCATTTTTACATCTAATATTGCCTATTTCATTTCCACACCTAATGTTGTTTACTTGAGATTATTTAGTCTAGAAACGGTCACCTTACTGACGGAGGTGAAGGATCACGAGTGAGGTTTGTGGGTTTGATCGGCGGTCTCTCACGAACGCCCACGTCGAGGCTTTGGGGACCCTCGCGCCGACTCCAGAGGCTCCAAATATAGGAAGGGACTCGGCGGCAATTTTCTCTCGACAGGTGCCACTGGTACGAATCCAAATGCCGTAAATAACCGAGGAGGTGCCACGCGTACAACAGTTCAAGGTGCATGAGTCATAGCCAGGCAAGGCCTCAACGAAATGTTGCAATACCACACACACATATATACATATACAAAGACGTTCCCACACGGACACACACACACAGACACAAACACACAAACACACACACACACACACACACACACACACACACACACACACACACACACACACACACACACACACACACACACACACACACACACACACACACACACACACACACACACACACACTGCACGACTCGGTGGCGCGGTCGGTAGTTCCCAACTGTCACTACAGTGGTCCGGGTTCGAATCCTGCTCAGTGCTGAATTAATTTCAGTATCGCTGCGCTTTGAGTCGTTACTCCAGCTCTCGTAGGCGGGGAGTTGGGTGTGTGTGTGCGTGCAAGGTCACAGCATTACCCATAGATCGGTCATACGAGCTCTGTGATCCAAAGAGCAAGGTGAATCACACACACACACACACACACACACACACACACACACACACACACACACACACACACACACACACACACACACTCACACACACACACACTTAGAATCAAAGTCGGTGTTAGATTCTATTACTAACAAGATGCTAGAATCATATCTCACAATCAAAGCACCACAAAATCATAACTACATCAACATATATTACAGAAACACCTTTACTAATAATTACATAAAAGATGAAAAAGTCATTAAAGATATCCAAAGGAATTGCCTCCCTACAAGCGAGAACAACAAAATCAGAGTTCTCATTTACTACAAAAATCCCAGAACTTTCTCTCTGATCATGACGAACAACTCTTCTAGGCGATCAGACTTCACATCTAGAACCAATGTAGTGTACCAATATACTTGCTCTTCAGAGGATTGTAAGCCTCTTGACCATACCTACATCGTTTTACTAGATGCAAAATCAG
>NC_134798.1:3335337-3337837 GCF_046742065.1 Oratosquilla oratoria
GAGTTTCTCTTCTTTCGTTCTCTAACTTTCTCTTTCCGCCGCATTAAGCCCGTGATACGCCGGGCCCCCGGTTCTTGCAGAATGCGGTTCTCCGGGTCCGTTCCAAACCTTCATGTCCAGTTACGCTCTCTACAGACTTCATTATGTCTGACGTCACACGATTTTATTCATCTCCAGAGGCAGACTTGGCTGAAAAAAATATTAATCTACTGAGACCCACTAATGCCTGACGCCCAGATGATTTCAATCACCTGGCGTTAACAAAAAGAAATTATATAGTATGAAATGCTATTTGAACGGGTTGATTAAGGATTTTGTGTGATACAATATGACAATTAATGGTGACATCTGAAAAGTGTTCATTGTTTCAAGAAATATAAATAGAATGGCATCAAAGAAGTGGATATTGATTGCAGACCATGAGGAGAGGCACATTCCAGTAGTATGAAGACGAGGCGTTTCACCGACACACGCACACACACACACACACACACACACACACACACACACACACACACACACACACACACACACACACACACACACACACACACACACACACACACACACACACACACACACACACACACACACACACACACACACACACACACACACAGTAAAAGCAGGTCACTACGAGCATAGCTCTCTTCCCGCAGAATACAACTAGGTAAATACACATGCACGCACACACTTGACCACGTATCAGTTTCCGTATATATGCTTCCATCGAGCTCCTCGTCTGTCTCGACCGTGATGGTATGGAATTAAAGTTAATTAATGTGGTTGAAAAGATGAAAATATGCTCACTAGGGACCATTCAGTGTATGTAATATATTACAAAGGCGGAGCATGCCGACAGGAGACCTTTTGGTCCATATCTAGGTCGGATGTGAAAAAAATCATAATAATAATAAATAGGTAAATGAATGAATAAAAATTATGACAATATAAATAATAGATAAAATACATAAATAAATGCATAGGTATAGATAAATAATAAACAAACAGGTAAATAGTAAATAAAAATAGATTGACATATAACTAATAATAAATGAAAATCAAGTAAATGATAATAAATAAACGGACAAAGGATAACAAAACAAATAAACAAATAATATAAAATAAATGATAGTCATTACAGCATCTTGCTTAGGTGTTTATCTAAATGATTCTTAAAGCTTCGAACTGAACTACATTGCACTACCTCTGCAGGAAGTTTATTCCATTCATTAACTACACGATTGGCGAAGTTGTTTCTACCCACTTCCAAATTCATTCTATTTCCGGACAGTTTGAGACGATTGTTTCTTGTCTGATTCTCATTCAGTGTAAAAATGTTGTCACTTTTCATGTTGTGAACTCCCTTTAGAATCTTAAAGACCTGTATCAAGTCACCTCTGAGTCTACGCTTTTTTAGGGAAAACAGATTCATATGTTTTAGTCGATTTTCGTATGATATATTTTTGATACTTGGAATCAGTTTTGTGGCTCGCCGTTATACTTTTCCCAATCTGTCAATGTCTTTAATGAGATTCGGTGACCATACGGTAGCAGCATATTTCAAATATGAACGAACTAACGATTTATATATGTTGTTAATTAGAGATGGACTTTTGAAGTCAAAAGGTCGCGTAATCAGTCCTAGGATTTTATTTGCTTGCTCAGAGGCTGAAATACACTGCTTGGATGATTTGAGATCGTTACTGATATTTACGCCAAGATCCTTTTCACTATCCCCTTTTGTTAACGATTTTCCAAATAACTTGTAATCGTACTTACTGTCATTTTTACTTATGTGCATTACCTTGCATTTACTTGTGTTAAATCTCATTAGCCACTTTTCAGACCATTGCTGTAATTTGGAAATAGTAGATTTTAGTCCATGGTCTATATCATTTAAATATACTATGAACAGAAGTGGCCCAAGAACGGAACCCTGAGGAACTCCACTTGTAACATTTTTCCATCCAGAAGTTTTTCCATTTAAAACAACTCTCTGGTTTCGATCCTTCAACCAATTACTAGTCCAGCTTAATAGGCTACCACTTATTCCGTGTAAAGCTAATTTAGTAAGTAGTTTTTCGTAGGGGACGATATCAGAAGCTTTTGTTTCTTTTGTCATAATTCGAGATAACTGTGTTGTAGAATTCGAGTGAGTTAGTCACGCAAGAACGTTTCTGTCTGAAACCATGCTGGCTATCATTTATCAAACAGTTACTTTCTAAATAATGTTCGATAGCATCTCTAATGATAGTTTCCATCATTTTTCCTACGATTGAAGTCAAATCTATAGGCCTGTAGTTATTTGTTGTTGTTGTTTTTTGGTCAATTTTTTTCTTTTTCTTTGTATATGGGAGTAACGTTAGCTAGCTTTCATTCTCTTGGGACATCTCCGGATATGATGGATTTCTTGAAAATAATTTCTAATGGAACAGCAATCTCATTTTTCATTTTCTTTTAGATTCTTGGATGCCAACCGTCAGGCCCTGATATTTTA
>NC_134798.1:3352837-3355956 GCF_046742065.1 Oratosquilla oratoria
AAATAGATAGATAAATAAATTCATTGATAATATATATATATATATATATATATATATATATATATATATAACATAAAACGCACACACACACAGACACACACACACACACACACACACACACACACACACACACACACACGCACACTCTCACACACACACACACACACACACACACACACACATATATATATATATATATATATATATATATATGTGTATATATATATATATATATATGTATATATATATATATACATATATATATATATATATATATATATCCCAAAGGTTTTTTCCCCCTTTACAAATGAGCTAGCCAAAAAACAAAGGCATAGAAACCAGTCCCACCCATTACATCCCATACATACTCCACTACTATCTACCCTCTTTCCTCCCTCTTATCTTGGCACCTCCTGGACATCTCTGAATCTTGTCCACTGCCCTGGGTCAGAGGCAGTGCCGCAAGATACAGCATATCCACAGCAAGGCCGCTTCGTTAAATCGGCGACCCCTCCTCTCCGTCCCCTCATGTAGAAAAGGAGAAGATGGAGAGAAATCCCTTTGGGCTGCGTTAATTTATTTCTCATGCACACTCCCTCATCCCCCATCCCCTACCCACTCCCTCTCATACATCATAGCATCATCCATACACAACAATTCTCCATTCACCCCTATCTTCTGCCCTTTCCCGTCCTTCCTCAAAAGACATTCCCCTATTTCCCAATGCCCCTTTTATCCTATCTATCCATCTCATCCGAGGTCGACACCTCATGTTCATTCATTCCATATCTGCTTTGCACACATCTTTTACTAGTCTTTCTTCACTCATTCTTTTCATGTGTCCAAACCTTCCTAATACTCTTTCATCAGCCCTATCTCCCAACTCCCTTTCCACCTCCGTTCGCCTCCTCATCTCTTTATTTCTCACTCTATATAGCCTAATAACCCATATCATACTTCTCAGGCACCTCATCTCAAACACATTCAAACTCCTCCTCTCTTCCTCTCTTATGTTTCATGTTTCTGCCCCGTACAGTGCTGCTGGCACAATCACTCCTTCATACAATCTCCTCCATTCCCAAATGTCTATTTCTCATTACACTTTTTAATCCACCAAGGCATATACTCACTTTCCTCAATTTATATTCTACCCCAACCTCCACACCTCACTTTCCTGCCACATTCGCACCCAAGTATCTAAAACTATCCACTTCCTCCAGTCTCTCTCCCTTAATACTCACTTCCAGTCTGCTGCCACTCTCACACTTAACAAGCTGATCCCTCTGAAACTACTACATTCACACTTGTCCCCTTTTTCCTTGTAAAGTGGAACTATGCAAGCACTCCTCCAGTCTTCCGGCACTCTACCCTCTCATAAACAAACATTAAATTCTCGTAACCTCACCAGCCAGTCCTGTACCTCCTTTTTTCAGACATTCTGCATGGCATCCATCCAGACCAGGTGCCTTACCTGCTCTCATCATCTTAACAGCTGCCTTCACTTCATCTTTCTTTATTTCTCCTCCATTTTCTTCACTCATCACTGTCATTTTTCTTTGCACTTCCAACTGCAACTACATTTGCCTCACTATCCTCCTTCACATTTAGCAACTCCCTAAAATACTCTGTCCACCTTCCTCTCACTGCCTTTGCTTCTATTATCATCTCTCCATTTACACCTTTTACTTTTTCTTCTCTACTTGATTCGTCTCCTCTTTCTCTCTTAATTTCTTTCCAAAACATTTTTTATTACTTTCAAAATTTTCTGTCATACTGTTATCCCATTTCATATCTGCTCTCCTCTTTGCCTCCTTTATCTTATGCTTTACTTCTCTCTCTTCTCTTTTCTTTGTATCGCTCATATGATTCCCTCGTCTTAATTTATAACCAATCTACGAAAGCTTGCTTCTTCTATTATACATCCTTCTTTGCTTCCTCGTCCCACCACTCACTACCCTTCCTTCTATTTCCTCCTATTTTCATTGTTCCACAAACAATCTTTGCACACCTTATGACTCCCTCCTTGAACCATCCCCATTCCTACTCCACTCCTAGTTCTACTCTATCCTTCACTCCCTCCCACTCCTCTTTCAGCTTTTTCTTATATTCCTTCTCCTTTTCTTTCTCATTTAAGTAGTTTACTCTAAGTACCTCTCTACCTTCTGCCCTTTTCCTCTTTCCCCATCTATCCTACACTCTCAATTTACCTTCCACAAAAACATTATCTGATATTTCCCTTAGAACATGTACATCCTTAACTCATCCTACCATATTCCTGGTTACCACTATATAGGTCATTAAAGCTCTATCTACCACCTTTCCATCCACCACCCTCTCCCATGTGTACTGATGCTTGACTTTCTTCTTAAACACTGTATTTGTTATCATCAATTCTCTAGACACATCTCCACTATCAACTCTCCACTATGATTTTTTCCTGGAACTCCACACTTCCCAATCACTTAATCTATTGGTTCATTCCCTACCCTAGCATTAAGGTCTTCCAATATAACTACATTGACATTTCTCACTAATCCCTCTATGCACTCATTTAAATCCATCCAAAAAGCCTTCCTTTACTCCCATATGCACTTACAAATCCAACATCTCCCTTCCCAGCTTCACCTTCATCCACATTAACCTTGAGGAAACCTCCTTCCACTCCACTACACGCTTACCTATCTCTTCACTTATTAGTATAGCCACCCCTCCTACTCCTCGTCCTCTCTTCATCCCTGAGAACCTCCCAACTACACTCCCAAACTCGCACTCGCCCCTCCCTTTTACCTTAGTTTCACTCGATGCTAACACATCCATCTTTCTTCTCACACACACTAACTATTTATTCCTTTTTACTCCCATCTGTACCACATTCACGCACATTAAGAGACCCAAACGTTAGGGTACTGGTTAGAAAACTCCTAGACCCTATTCTGCCTTTACTTTATTTAGGAATGTCCCCTCTGGGGCTACAGGTAGCAGGATTCCTAGTCCTATCTCCGTCCCGTTTTTTTTTTGTCGCCTCGTACTTCTCAAATGGAAAGACTTGGTGGCAGTATTCTTTTCCTCCACCACAGGATTAGACGAAAAAAGGAAATTAATATTCAGAGAAATGGTAC
>NC_134798.1:3356456-3368956 GCF_046742065.1 Oratosquilla oratoria
ATTATGGTGGTGGTGGTATTGGTGTTGGTGATGGTGGCAGTGGCAGTGGTGGCGGTGGTGGAAGTAAAGAGATTAAAACCGGTCGTGAAGGTCTGAGAATGAGAGTTGGAGGGTTTGGGGGGAGAAAGGGACGGTGAGGGAAGGTGGGAGTGAGTGAAGGAGTCGAGGAGGAGGACAAGGGAGGAGATTGTATGGTTTAATTAATGATCTTCCGAGTCAGTCGCAAATGAAGGACATCGGGAGTGAGGGAGGGAATTAGAGAGTGAGGGAGAGAGGGGGAGAGGAATAGAGAGAGAGAGAGGGAGAGAGCATGTGGAAGGAACACATAGAGCCTTCCCACACGCTCTCTCTCTCTCTCTCTCTCTCTCTCTCTCTCTCTCTCTCTCTCTCTCTCTCTCTCTCTCTCTCTCTCTCTCTTTCTCTTTCTCTCTAAGGTTTTGTTTCCTCAGGACACAAGTGAGCGCAAAACCAAATACAGTCACACACACACGCACAGGCGCACGCACGCACACACACACACACACACACACACACACACACACACACACACACACACACACACACACACAAACACACACACACACACACACACACACACACACACACACACACACACACACACACACACACACACACACACACACACACACGAACACACACACACACATATATATGCGCGCGCACACACACACTTACACACACACACACACACACACACACACACACACACACACACACACACACACACACACACACACACACACACACACACACACACTCACACGCACACAAACATACACATACACACAGACATATGTACACGACACAGGATATCTTTAACTAATCCTTTTTCTAATTTTACGCGTCCTCGCTGTTCTCCGACGCAAATTACAATGCAAAGCAGGGTTTGCAGACACGCGCGCAAGGAAAACATTCCTGATTAAAATGGCAAGGACGCACGCATCTGAAGACATAGATATATGTACTTATATATATTTCATATATTGGTGTTTAACCTTTGTATGAGGATAGCCTTAACTATCTCTGATAATAAATGTTGTACTCCAACTTTTCACAGGAAAGAAAGGCCGGAACCAGTCTCCTGACCACGACTTTAAAATCACAGATTGGATTGTTGTTGTAAAATTTACATGCGCATTCTGATTTTGGGCATTCAGTGCTTGTCCCAGATATATATATATATATATATATATATATATATATATACATATATATATATATATATATACATATATATACATACATATACATATATTAACAACCACAATGCACTTTAATACTAAGCCATCAACATCGGGAGACTCAATGGAGGCCGACATGCAGAAATTGATATGTCGTACTGCCAAGAACTCGAACCCAGCAATCACATGACAAGTGCCGTAGTAACTTACCAACTACGCTATCAAGAGAGATATAAGTTGAGCGCAACTTTTCTTATATATTTGTATGCTCGAGTTACATATACATGAAATTTTGCGTTCAACCCATCTCCACTATGATAGTACAATTGGAAGTATACAAACGCGGGAAAGTATTTGTACAACACTGAATGGGTCCCAGTGATTAGAGATTATATATATATATATATATATATATATATATATATATATATATATATATATAGATAGTATATATATATAAATAGTATATATATATAAATATATATATGTACATACATATATATATACATATATATATAGATATATGTATATATATAAATATATATATATATATATAATGTATATATATATACATATATAGGGTGGTGCCCTTTTTCTCTTTGTGTATATATACATACATATACATATATATGTATATATGTATATACATATATATATATATATATATATATATATATATTGATGTGTGTGCATAAATACATACGCACACACACATAAATATACATATATATATATATTATATATATATATATATATATATATATATTGATAGACACAAATGTAGATGCATAGATACATAGACACAATTAATTTAGGCACACAAGTTGTTAAACAGATATATAAAATTGAAGTAAGAGAGGTGAGTGGAAAGGTGATGAGATAAACACAGGAAACTGTTAGGGATTTACCTCACCAGGACTTCATCAGAGTACATACATATCCAAATAATCAACACCCTATATGCCTACCGAAGATCTCTACGTTCTTGCCGCTCTTGTTAACTCAATAAACCCATCGCGATGGTTGTTGTTTGGATGGGAAGCGATGCATGCTGCTTCAGTTATTTTTCCCCTTTTCTTAGGAAATCCTTTCTGTATTACCTCTGTTTTGTCCCAGTCCGTTAGGTGGCCATGACTGTCTACATGGACCACTAGCGAGTTTGATGTTCGGTGGACCCTGACGTCATTCCTGTGCTCATTTGTTCGTTTTTAATACCTCTGCTGGCTTCTCCGTAGTAGTTCATAAGACATTTTCCACACGGTATCTTATAGATGACGCTATTTTCCTCTTTACTGACTACGGCTTCGTTTTGGTTCTTGACAATATCTCTCATCTCTGCTCCCATGTTGAGTGCAATTTTGATACCGGCTCTAGTGAGTAGACGTCCCAACCCACCTAAGTCACTCAAGTTTGGTACGTACACATATTCACTGCTGTCAATCCCGGTCACGCCTCCTCGGTTCCTTATGCTTTTTTTTTTTTTTTTTTTTTTTTTTTTTTCTATCTTTAAAGTCTTTTCTTTTAATCAGTGCAGTAGCCCTTCCAGATAACAGTTTGTTAAAAGCATTGAAAATGTAATCTGTCTCATCCTTGATCAATTCTTCACTGCAAATGCTCTTAGCAAGAATTTTTATCCTCTCATTATGGCCAGAGTAGAAGTGAATGATGTCTTTACTTTTTCTGTGTACCGAGAATGCGGTCTTGTATTCTTTCTTCCATGTGACTGTGTCAAGGAGGGCCAATTTGTTATCTGCCTTGTGTTCTACAGTGAACTAGATGTCTTGTTCGACAATATTAAAATCCTCAATGAGGGCAATGACCAGGACGTAATCTATATATCGAAAGGTGTTTCGACCCAATATTCTTATAGAATTATCTCTTTCTAAAACATCCATATAGAGGGATGCTATAACAGCACTGAGGGGACTTCCTATTGCAAGTATTTCTCTTCGTTCAAAACGAAGGGACCAAATTTCACACATAGCCATATCAACCTCAAAAAATCTTCCTTCATTCATTCATATCTCTAACTACTATATTCGTGAATACTAACTATGGGTGGGGTGACAGCGAGAGTATATAGGGTGTTAATTATTTGTAAATGTAAGTACTCTTAAGAAGTCCTGTGAAGACGAAACGTCAGAATAAATCCCCAACAGTTCCCTATTTTTATCTCACTCAGATATATGTCTATACATAAAATCCTACTTACATTCCATAATGTAGCTTAAATTTAAAATCGAGTAAAAAAAAAATGGTGGCATTACAGAACAAAGTTTGCACAATAGTATACAAAACGGACGCCATTTCTTTTTTACTTGCATCCTCTTTTATGGCTTCCATCTACACTCAGAAACAAAAAAAGAATAAAGCTAGTAACCTTTGCCTCGTGACATCGGCCTCTAAAAGCGCAAAATAGTATTGAAGGCAAATAGATGATGAAATTTAGATAATGATGATAATTATGACATTAATCATGTGATATAATATATGAACTTCTTGGCCTAACAAAGAGGGCTGCCACAAAGGAAGGAATAGTAATGAACAATAAAATGACACGTAAATGATACACAAATGATAATAATGATAACATTAAATATATATATATATATATATATATATATGTGTGTGTGTGTGTGTGTGTGTGTGTGTGTGTGTGTGTGTGTGTGTGTGTGTGTGTGTGTGTGTGTGTGTGTGTGTGTGTGTGTGTGTGTGTGTGTGTGTGTGTGTGTGTGTGTGTGTGTGTGTGTGTGTGTGTGTGTGTGTGTGTGTGTGTGTGTGTTTGTGCACACATATATATATATATATATATCTATATATATACATATATATATATATATATATATATATATATATATATATATGGAGACGAGAAGACAAATGAGAGACCGGGTGGTGGGAGTAAAACAAAGACGATCTAGGAATTGATTTACTCTAAAGTTTCGACCAACTTGGTCTTCTTCAGAGACATGTGCAGAAAGTTTTTTACATGTGCTACAATTTATATCACTCCTATAAGGCATTCGGTCAGGTTACAACATCCGTGCACGACCCGTTTTGTCGTGCCCAGCAAGTGGACACTTGCCACCTTTCCCAAGCAAACAAATTCATCTGTTCCGTTGGTGTTTTCTTTGGTATTAATGTGTGCAGCCTCGATTGTTTTCCTTGCCTTCTTCTCCAAACCTTTTTTTAAGAAATTTAGCTTTCTTCCAGTGGGACAGATGACCATGCTTGTCGTAGTGCTGGACAAGAGAGCCTGAAATCCTGCGTGCTCTAAGGTCATTTCTGTGTTCAGTTAGGCGTTTATTTATGCCCCGACTTGACTCACCGAAATATGAAGCTGAACAACCTTTACACGGGATTTGATAGACGACACTTAATTCGTTATCAGGACCTTTTTCTTGTCTTTTAACAATTTTCACTATTTTGTTGGATAACTCCCTCCAGGCGTTGTAACTTCACTGAGTGCCCTATATGAGTGATATAAATTGTAACTCATATAAAAAGCTTTCTGTACATATCTCTGAAGAAGGCCAAGTTGGTCGAAACGTTAGAGTATATCAATTCCACCCAATCTCTCATATATATGTATATATATATATATATATACATATATAAATATATATATATATATATTTATATATACATATATATATTTATATATATGTATATATATATTTATATATGTATATATATATATATATATATATATATATATATATGTATATATATATAAACCACATTAATTCCATGCTATCACAGTCTAGACTGACGAGGAGGAAACATATATACGGAAACTGATACTGAGCTGGGTTCGAGTCCTTAGCTTGACCATGTAACAGTTTCCATATATATGCCTCCATCGAGCTTCTCATCAGTCTCGACTGTGATGGCATGGAATTAAAGTGAATTAATGAGGTTGAAAAGATGTAAATCTGTTCACTGGGGACCATTCAGTGTATGTAAAAATATGTAAATACACACACACACACACACACACACACACACACACACACATATGTATATATATATATATATATATATATATATATATATATATATATATATATATATATATATGCATATGAATATATATATATATATATATGTGTGTGTGTGTGTGTATACATATGTATATGTACACATATATATATATACATATACATATATATATATATATATATATATATATATATGCATACATATACGTCACCCCGACGCTGAAAAATTAAGAGCGGCAAAAATTTAAATTCCTGAAAAAATATCTATTTTATTCGTTTTATTTTATATTTGATATGACTTTTTCTTTTCCTCCAAACCGTTCGCCGACTGCCAGTGTCACTTTTGTCCAATACTGTGCATTTAACCTTCTCCCTCTTCCTCCCTACTGACCTGAAGACAACTTCTCCATACTTCCTGCTGGCCGACTCCAAGCGATTTTATTCGGGCGAGGTATACATTCCATCCCTTGCACCGTTTCTTTTTTTCATGAGTAGCCGGTTCATTTGGCTGTCGCCAGGCGATTTTATTGAAATTAGGGGATTACTCTCTCCCACCCCCGGTCCCCTCCAGCCCCCACACCCACCTCGCAGGGAAAGGTGACCTCAATTGACCCCATACACACACACATGTGAATGTGCACATGTATGTACGCATGTGTGTGTACGTGCATATCCGCATGTGTGTGTACGTGCATGTACGTATATGTGTGTACGTGCATGTAAGGATGTGTATGTGTATCTGTATGTACGCATCTGTGTATACGTGCATGTGTGTATGTGTGTGTACATGCATATGCGTATGTGTGTGTATGTGCATATGTGTATGTATGTGTACATGCATATACGTACGTGTGTGTACGCACGTATATGCATATGTGTGCACGTGCATGTACGTATATACACAAACCACACTTATTACACACGTCAAAGCAGAATGTGTTCCGCGCCTGCGACTCACTTCCGGGACACCAACTTCCGCGAGCGTCATTTCATCTTGCAATCGGAAACAGAACAAAAACTGGGAAGTTCATCAGCGATGAGAAATTGATACGACCTCCTCCTCTTCCTCCTCCTCTTCGTCCTCCTCTTCCTCCTCCTCTTCCTCCTCCTCCTTCTCTTACTCCCGCTCTTGCAAAGACTGACCTCGTGGAAGCAAACCACCAGCGATCTCCCCGTCGCCCCAAATAAAATCATCTGACGTTAACCATAATAAAAACACAGTACATCAATTGTGTCCCAACAATTTGAAATATTATCAACTCCGCTTTTCAGGAGTAGCTTCTGAACTAAATAAAATCCCCTGGCAGCAGCAGGTATATCCTTGCAATGTCAGTCGTTGAATCTTTTGACATCCATACGGTTATGTACAGTTGAATATAGTCAACTACACTCCTTGCGCTCTAAGAAGTCCGTTTTTTGTTGTGGCATACGTTGTGATTTACCGCTAGCCATTGTGCCAAATCAACCTTTGACAGATGGGATGGGGCTGGGTAAGATGACAGTGCAGCCAGAAGCAACGAAAGAATCTGTAAAGACGTGACATTCAAGTCGTATATTCTGAATGGCGCTGAATGATTTCAGGTGATTCTATTCTCAATTAAACAGGTTGGCACCCCTGCCTACCCACTTATGAAAATGGGTTGGTAGACCTGATTTTCCACTTATCAAAAAATAAAAATAAAATAACAGCCCTGATTATTGATTTATAGATATAAGTTGGCAGTCCTTATTCTCAACTTATAAGATGTATTAGCAGCCCTGGTGGTCTACTCATGGAAATAGGTTGGCAACCATGATTGGCCACTTAAAAAAAAATGGCAGCCCTGATTGCCACAACACCAGTCATCACCGCGGGCAATCTTGTCAGATAATTTCGATGCATATCAATTGTTATTGGATCGGCCTTCATCAAGGCTTCTGTCGTAAAAATTAAAGAAAAAACGGACGGAACCAACAAATGGAACGAGCAGGCTGACCAACCGATAAAGCCAATCAATCGTATCACTGCGTCCAGTGCACAGACAAACATGGCTACCAACTGATGAAACCATAGAACTATGTTATTGCGTTCCACAAAGAAACTAGCAGTAACTAATGAACAGGGTTTCTAAACAATTTCCTATAGTGACCGAAAGACTACGCCAAGCACTCGAGGCTAACTTACGATATACCAAAATAATACAAATATAGATTTACGTGTTTTTACTGTTACAACAATACATTTTTGTTTGTAAAAGTGTAACAGGATTATTGTACTATGAGTACCTAAAATAGTCAAAAATTATTATATATTTATATAAATATGACATATCATAGGTTAGTTTTATGTGCTCGCAAAATAAATGAAAGGAAAATTATGTATAAATCAGAACATGTATATAGAACATTCAAATCACCAAATAAAAAATCCTTGTTTTTACATGGCACCAAACCAACATCTTTATAAATACATAAACCATAGTAAAGCTTGAAAGAATACATAAACACGTTCAACAATGTCATTCAAAGACTGACTCACTCCCTCTCCTCCATCACCCTCTTCACTCACACTTTCCTATCCCTCTTTCGACTTGGCCATGCGCAAGAAATGTCTCAGCCATGTGAACCCTAAATCCGCCCCGTCCCCGCCCCCGACCGCCTAAGTATTACACGGAAAGTTCATCAAGACTGCGACGAACACATTACCGCTTCAGCCTCATGGCCGCCAAACCACAACCCCAGCCACATCCATAACCACAACCACAACCACAACCATAACCACAACCATAATCACAACCAAAACCAGAACCACAACCACAACTACAACCACAACTACAACCACATGCATAAAACACTAAATTCAACCAAAACAACACCATAATCACCTCCACGTGACACCTCACCACTTTTTGCAACCTCACCACACAACCAGAACTATAGCGCCACCACAGCCAAGAAGCTGGGGGAACACAACATTACAACACCAAAACTCAACACCATCATCGTAAACACCAGTGCACGATTTAATACCAAGAGGAGGATAATGTGTTGGGGAGCAATATAGACCATGGTGGTATTAGATAGGCTTAATAACACTACACACTACCGTATGATTAATACCACTTTAACACCGCAAGCATCACCGCACCCAAGACATTGAGGCCGAATCCCTTCCATGTGGTTCTCCTTTTCGCGCCTGTGGGTGGTGGGGAGGGGGGCGGTGATTAGATTTCCTCTGGCTGATCAAAATATCTTTATGCGGCAGCTAGAATAAATACAAAAAAAAAAAATCGATTAATTTTTCCTAATACAGCACCCCAAGAGAATGGATTAAACATACATCCATTAACGTTTTTCTAAGCAAGCGGTCTCTTTCATCACTTTATTCTGGCTGATCCGTACAAATCTCCAGAAAAAAACTCTCTCTCCTACAGTGGCAAGTCCCCTACACCTCCCCTACTTCCCCTCCCCCCTGTGACCTCTTTCCTCATCGCTTGGATCAAGTTTTATGTTCCTCCGGGGTGGGCCCTGAACGTCCGCCGCAAATCAGATTTCTCAGTTTTTCCGGTCATCACAAGGAGAAAGGGACACCACAAAGTCCTCGAAAGCAGTAAAACGAGAAAGGAAGAGTTGGCATACACATAATATTCTTTGAACAGTGTGGAAGGGATTTTTTTTTGTATGTATGACATAGTTTTACATTCATTTCCCTCCTTAATATATATATATATATATATATATATATATATATATATATTACATATATATATATATATGTATATATATATATATATATATATATATATATATATATATATATATATATATATTGCAAAAATAATCACAATAGCGCGTGACTAAATGATATTGCAGAAACCACAGGAAAATAAAGTCGGAATACTACACGTTTTCGTCTATTACGACATCCTCAGAGTAAGAGTGTCTTTAGATATATATCTATATACATATATGTATATATATATATATATATATGTATGTATATATATATATGTATATATATACATAATATGTATATATGTATATATATATATATATATACATATATATATATATATATGTACATATATATATACATATATATATATATATATATATGTGTGTGTGTGTGTGTGTGTGTGTGTGTGTGTGTGTGTGTGTGTGTGTGTGTGTGTGTGTGTGTGTGTGTGTGTGTGTGTGTGTGTGTGTGTGTGTGTGTGTGTGTGTTTGAATATATAAAAACAACAATAAGGCTAATTGTTGATTCGCCATTCACCTTATTATCTTGTTCAAACACATGTTATCATAACCCTCCCATTTCAGCAAAGATGTCGAGGGCAAACACACCTCAGTACCGGTGAAGAATAAGATCCACTAGTATTGTAGAAAGCTGGCATGCTTGTACATTATTATCTTGCTTTCCTTTCCTTTATTTCTCTTTTTCTTGAAGCAATGTCATATATTTCCACTTTCTTGTATTTCTCTCTCTCTCTCTCTCTCTCTCTCTCTGTCTCTCTCTCTCTCTCTCTCTCTCTCTCTCTCTCTCTCTCTCTCTCTCTCTCTCTCTCTCTCTCTCTCTCTCTCTCTCTCTCTCTCTCTCTCTCTCTCCCTCTCTCTGGTCCTGTACATTTTAGGTTGTCCTGTTCTAAATGATTCATTTTCGTTCTTTCTTCTCATTGCAGCCCCACGAAGCGGCCCCAAGGTCAGAGCGGCAATATGCCTCCGAAGTGTTTGCGGCGCTCTCGTCTGCGTTGCTGTCCTTCAGCGCCCTGGGGTGTCCATCAAAGTCGTCTCGGTCCGTATCGTGATGTCACAACGCTGATTTTGAACGAAACGAGATGGCGTCACTGCACGACAAGGGAAGGACAAAAATGAAAAGGAGACATTTTTTTAACTTCGATCGGAAACACTTGACCTGAATATCAAAAGACTTGGTTGTTAAGGAAGCTTTGCATGAATGAACGATTCTTGGTTAAAATACTGCAGAATTCTTTACACAGACCAACTGATATTCTTTATTGTCAATTCTCTTCCCATCAAAATACAAGCAAAATTCCTCTTCACCAATAATTTCTTTCAGCCGGTTCTTGACTCTTCGTGCATCCTTGATCACTCGACGCCAAGTTCCTGATTGTGATGGTGTGGGGACATCTATTCCTTCTTCAACCAATTTTTGAAGAACATTTGATGTTTTCCTTGTTGACAAGGACACTTTTGATACTAGCTTTGCAGCTGATTTTGTTGCGTGATACTTTCGTTTCATGAGAGAAAACTTTTCTGCAACATCAGAACCAGTGCTGTTATTTTCTTCTTCACTACTACAGCTCAACTTTTGCACTTGAGTTATTGACGGTTCTGATGAATTTCTTGGACGTTTTGAAGGGTGGATCATTGACACAGGAGCACCTTTCTCAGTCTTGTATCCCACTCGGCTTCCTGATTCTATTTGTTTTCTGTCAATTTCTTTGTCTTCACTGCAAAGCCAGTTTCCACTCGATTTTGTAATATCAAAAAGATGAGTGAGTTTTTTTTTCAAATTCTTCATTTGCCGCTTTCTATATTTTTCAAACACTTTCACTATCTTGTCAACCTTTACTGACTTGCTGCTTAGAAAGAAAAAAGAAACTTAGTTTCCCCCAAAGCTTCACCAATTCTTGAGATATCTTCCTTATTCGGTCTGCTCGTCCTTTGAGCTTATCATACAACCCCAAAAATCTACCAACAATGTCCCTGTTTAAAGACTTTTGCACATGATTTATTTATCTCTTCCTTCATTTCTGGTATGCTTGAACGGCGTTTTATATTTGTTGTCAAATCCCATGTCCATTTCTTTCCAGCTGATTCCACCGCTGATTTAGATCGTTTACTTTTAAAAGATATGTTTGAATCTGAAAGCACAATACATGCAAAGAGTATTTAAACCACTTTTTCATTATAATGCACGAAAAATATCTACAATTCAGTAATACGTAAGTATCCATAACCCACGTATTTTACACATGTATTTGAAAATACTACATAGTAAGAAAACTTATTCCACACTCAAAACTATAGCTAGCAAAACTGACTTCAGACAGGTGCTACCGATACTGATGCTGACACCCCCTCAGCAAAGACTTTTACAGCCCTTCTCAGGAAAGTACAAGATACAAGAGATGTTTGAGCCTTAAACACTGTTAATATAAAAGAGGGGCAGGAACATGGGTAGATGACGGACATCATTCCGTCACTCAGAGCAAGGTGAGAAGGAAGACGGATGCGAGGTAAGGAAGGGATAGTGGTGTCAGGTCAAAGGAGGGAGGAGTGCGAAGTCAGAAGGGGGAGGAGCGGGGTCAGGAGGGTGAAGATGCTTAACCAAACGACTCACAGCTAGACGTGAGATTATGTCCGGAGACCATTGTATTTTGGAGATATTAAGTTTCGGACATTCTTCTATTAAGGCGGATTTAACAATTTTCCCCCTGAAACCGCAATTAGACTTAAACACTAATTTAGCCTTATCCCAATAAAAACAATAATTTTTTATCCTGACATGTTGGGTCACAGCCGAACTTTCTTGAGCATATCTAGTGGATCTTTTGTGTTCGGGCAATCTGGTGTTCAGGTCCCTGCCCTTTTAACCAAGGCACACTAGATCACAATCCTGACAGAGTAAGCTATAAACTCCCGTATCCTTGGCTCCCCTTTATCTTTGGTGGACTTTGAAAGTTTGTTTGTGTACGATGTTGAGGTAATAATAAGCATATGTGAGGCGGTTCTTGGGGATTATATTAATAGATGGGTTGATGGAGTTACCATAAGGGATTTTTATTATGTCTTATGTCTTTGTAAAAGGGTTGTGTGGTGGGAGCTAAAAATTTTTGATAGCTGGTTCTAGCCTTACTGAGGCCTTGATCCAAGAACCAGGACGGATATACCAACTTCATCAATTGATTTCTGATGAATTAAATCTCCTGGTTCAAGAATTGGGGACTACAAATCCGAAAAGCTCTCAGAAAAATAAAGGAGGCAATACTCTTCTTGACTTTGTCGGGGTGGTTATTAAAAAAGTGGAGGTACCTACCTGAATGGGTGGGTTTCCTGTAAACTGTGAAAAATTAATAACCATAAATCCTTCAAATAAAAATATCTAAGAAATGGATCTGGTGAACCTACTTCCCATTCGGTTTAGAATTTAATGTTAGGGGACAATTGGTTCAACTTGTCCAGGAATACTCCAAACGCATCCCATATGTCATCCCACGCTGAGAAAATGTCATCGACACAATGGTATCAAATCATCTCAGGTGGTTTGATAGTGGGTAACAAAGTATACTTAAAG
>NC_134798.1:3388956-3396456 GCF_046742065.1 Oratosquilla oratoria
GTGAGGAGAAGGAAGAGGCCGAGGAAGAGGACGAGTAGAAGGACGTGGAGGAGGAAGGCGAGGAGGGGGACGAGAGAGAAGGGGGACGAGGAGGAGAAGGAGGAGGAGGAGGAGGAGGAGGAGAAGATGGCGACCGACGAAGAGCGGCGACGACGCCAATTGCAAGGTCGAGGACCTGGAGTGCGACATAGGCGCATCAGCACACGGGGGACGAAGGAGACGACGAGTAATGGAAGGTAGTCAGGAGTCAGAAGTCTGGAGATAGATGGCAAAAAGCTTGGGGCAGGAGGTAGGAGGTAATGCCGAGTTCATGATGCGAGATTCCAAGAGGCAAAAAGGCTTAGAAGTAAAAGGATTGTGATGGAGGAATATAAAAGAGTTCATTAGATGTTAGGAGGCAAGAAAATATGAAGCCAAGAGGCAGTAGTTAGGAGTTAGAGAGGCAGGGACTCAAGTGATACTAGGAAGTATCAACCGGACAGGAACAAGTGCAGAAGGCGCAAAAAAAATTAAACAAGATGAGGTAGAATTATAAGAGGCAAAGAGGTAAAGCCACGTTGCACGAGACAGAAAGATACAATCTAGGATTAAGACAGGCACAAGAACTATGTAGGAACACCAAACACCAGTTAATCTTGGTCTTTCTCGCCTTGCACATTGGAGATTTAGTCCAGCTAACGCCAGACCATTTTGTTCACCAGAGGAGAAGCCCCGGCTAGGCCCGGGCTATTTTAGGCCAAAGACAAGAGCTTCGAGGTGCACAATGATCCAGAGGAAGATAGAGGTTGGAGTTAGGTATATGGAGAGAGGGGAACTAAGATGAAGAGTAATAGAAGCTCCTCGTTCCCTCCACATTTCCCTAACCTCCCTCATCTCTCTCTCTCTCTCTCTCTCTCTCTCTCTCTCTCTCTCTCTCTCTCTCTCTCTCTCTCTCTCTCTCTCTCTCTCTCTCTCTCTCTCTCTCTTTCTCTCTCTTACTTCCACTTTCTAGTTCTCTTTACAACACAAACACCCTCTGGAGTGATCCTTCCCAAGGAGTTGATTCCCGAGGAGGAGCAAAGGCTCGAGTTGATGGGCTCGTGACGAGGAGGAGGAGGAGGAGGAGGAGGAGGAGGAGGAAGAAAATGGATGAGGAAAGGTAATGATAGCAGTAGGAGTAGGGGGAGGACGAGGAAGAGGAAAAACAAGGGGAGGATAAGGAGGAAGGACAGGATGAGGAAGAGCAGGAGGATAAGGCCAAGTAAGAGAAGTAAGTGGTAGGGAGGGAGATGAGGAGTAGGGGCATCAGGGGGAGTGGCGAAACAAAAGAATACGCAGTGGAAGAAGAAGAAGAAGAAGAAGAAGAAGAAGAAGAAGAAGAAGAAGAAGAAGAAGAAGAAGAAGAAGAAGAAGAAGAAGAAGAAGAAGAAGAAGAAGAAGAAGAAGAAGAAGAAGAAGAAGAAGAAGAAGAAGAAGAAGAAGAAGAAGAAGAAGAAGAAGAAGAAGATGAAGAAGAAGAAGAAGAAGAAGAAGAAGAAGGAGAAGAAGAAGAAGAAGAAGAAGAAGAAGAAGAAGAAGAAGAAGAAGAAGAAGAAGAAGAAGAAGAAGAAAAAGAAGAAGATGATGAAGAAGAAGAAGAAGAAGAAGAAGAAGAAGAAGAAGAAGAAGAAGAAGAAGAAGAAGATGAAGATGAAGAAGAAGAAGAAGAAGAAGAAGAAGAAGAAGAAGAGGAAGAAGAAGAAGAAGAAGAAGAAGAAGAGGAAGAAGAAGAAGAAGAAGAAGAAGAAGAAGAAAAAGAAGAAGAAGAAGAAGAAGAAGAAGAAGAAGAAGAAGAAGAAGAAGAAGAAGAAGAAGAAGAAGAAGAAGAAGAAGAAGAAGAAGAAGAAGAAGAAGAAGAAGAAGAAGAAGAAGAAGAAGAAGAAGAAGAAGAAGAAGAAGAAGAAGAAGAAGAAGAAGAAGAAGAAGAAGAGTAGTTTTGGGCCGAATAAGTTCAGATCGATAGGTCCTTTCGAGGTATAAACAACGGGTGCTGTCAGTGGATCACCCACATGCATCGTATTGCTAGTCAGTAATTTGCCAGTAGCCCACATATGCTGACAGTAAGTAACCTGAACCTCGTGACAGTCGGTAACTCGCATTTCTCACGATTCAGTGTCACGTGTCATGTGTCACACTCCACCTATTCTTGGAGTCTTGGTAGGAGGCATCACAGTACCGTCATGGTGACGATAATGCGTCAGGAGGCACTTAGCTGTAGCCTTGGTCCTATGTGTTTGGATAGCTGAGGTAAACGGCGATCATCGTAAATCGTCGGGGAGGAATATATCAACTACATTTTGTTCATTATAAATTTGGCGAGAAAAAATATATACATGCATATACCAAAGGCTTTTTTCCCCTTACAAGGAAGGTAGCCAAAAAAACGAAGGCATAAAAACCACTCCCACTCATTTCATTCCTACCACACTCCACCCCACTCCACTTTCTTCCCTCCCTTTTATCTTGGCACCTCCTGGATCTCTGCATCTTGTCCACTGCCCTAGGTCAGAAGCAGTGTCGCACATCCACATCCACAGCAGTGTCGCACAGCACATCCACAGCAAGGCCGCCTCATTAAATCGGCGTCAATTTTTTCTCACACATACTCCCTCTCCCCCCACCCCCACCCATTCCACCTCATTCCATATAACTGGTGCATGATACATTTATATTTTTCATAAAAAAGTGTATATTTTTCTTTATAATTACACCTTTAGCCACATTTCAATTCTTCTTGGCGTCAACCCCTTTTACATAAACGTTCTTATAATCTAAAAGATTCTTCTGAATGAGCGACAACTATACATTAGAATGGAGGAGACAACAAGAGGCCATAAGGCCTTTACTAGGCAGTTCTATGTACATTACCACCTATCATCCCCACCCTTAAAGCTGTCTAACCGGCACCTTCTCCTCTTTACTGGACAGTTCCACAAGGACCGATCCCCAGGTAGACACCCGTCCATCTTGACCACCGCCCATGCTGGGCACACGATCAAACGCTGTTCTTAGGCACCATGGCCACAGCGTTAAAGGTGACCACGAGGAAGACCATGACCGAAGGAGGTATTAAAGAGGAACATCAAACTTCGTGCGAATCTGTAGTTTAACCTTGGCGTCAGACAATTTTAATCAGCCGAGGAGGTACTCCAGGGACTCAAATGATCCCTTATATATTGGGTGACACTTTTCGTTCTACATCAAATTCTGTCAGTCTATGCCAATACCAGCATAATTTGTGAGCGTTCACTCCGGCTATATGGGCATGCCGCACGTTTCCCTGATGTTACTCTTACTCAGAGGGTTCCTGTCTTCACAAGAGACAACCCTCAATGGAGGAGACGAAGGGGATGCTCACAGGATTCATGGCTGGAGCAAGCTGATCGAACCGGTCGAGAGCTGTTTGGAGTGGGAAGGAAGGGAGAGTGGTTGAATGAAAGCTTGCTCGGAGAGACCGTGAGACTGGCTTCGGCGTGTAAGTGAAGTAACGTGCTCCCTGGCGTATGCCCTTAATTGACTGATTGATGCATAGTGTTAGATTAATTTATTCGATTTGAATCAACTGTATCGTAATATGTTTATGATACAAACGCTTATATCATTGAAGGGAAAGAAGAAGTTAAAAGTAATCTGAATTCTTCTTTGAGTGGAGAATAGGCTAAAAAAAAATTACTACGTGAAGCTGGTCCATAGCGGTACCATCAAAGTCCCTTAATTAATGATTATAAAACTGATGCCTTCAATCGGGCAATACTCCATACGGTAAATAAGTTGAAGAATATCTTTAGCCACACTTACATTAACATGAACATAAGCTTTAGCAAAAGCTGTTAACAATAAATCCAGTATTCGGCAACATTAACAACAAAAAGTTCGACAAATTTATAACAAAAGTAACTAGCCTCCATCAAAATCATGAAAACATTATGAGAAAGCTGCATACATTTCTCATGGCCCTCAATTTCCGCTCATTCCACATGCCCTACTTCTCTTCCTTCGTCTCCTAATAAATAATGTGTCGGCTGGATCTCGCCCCGAAAATAATCGCCCTCCAATCCGTAAACACGGTAATTATCAAGGCGCTGCTCCGTTGATACTGCTCTCCAAGCCGACTAACGTCAATTCGGCACAGATTCTATTTATAGAACCAACGTCAGAAGCTAGGTAATGTTATTTCCCTGGTGCACACATGCACATACTTATAGGTGTGTGTGTGTGTGTTTGTGTGTGTGTATGTGTTTGTGTGTGTGTGTATGTGTGTGTGTGTGTGTGTGTGTGTGTGTGTGTGTGTGTGTGTGTGTGTGTGTGTGTGTGTCTGTGTGTGTGTGTGTGTGTGTGTGTGTGTGTGTGTGTGTGTGTGTTGTGTGGGTGTGTGTGTGCGCGCGTAAATAACCACTAGGAAAACTAATCTAACAAAGTAGAGCGCTTTCATATAATCACATCTTCAGTGCTTCTTTGTATCAGCACTGAAGATGTAATTATACGAAAGCGCTCTGCTTCGTTAGTTTACTTTTCCTACTGGTTACTTACACATATATACTCATATATATATATATACATTGTGTGTGTGTGTGTGTGTGTGTGTGTGTGTGTGTGTGTGTGTGTGTGTGTGTGTGTGTGTGTGTGTGTGTGTGTGTGTGTGTGTGTGTGTGTGTGCGCGCGTAAATAACCACTAGGAAAACTAATCTAACAAAGTAGAGCGCTTTCATATAATCACATCTTCAGTGCTTCTTTGTATCAGCACTGAAGATGTAATTATACGAAAGCGCTCTGCTTCGTTAGTTTACTTTTCCTACTGATTACTTACGTATTTGTGAACACACGTTCCTATTGTTTTTATTGCATCTATATATATATATATATATATATATATATATATATATATATATATATGTGTGTGTGTGTGTGTGTGTGTGTGTGTGTGTGTGTGTGTGTGTGTGTGTGTGTGTGTGTGTGTGTGTGTGTGTGTGTGTGTGTGTGTGTGTGTCTGTGTGTGTGTCTGTGTGTGTATATAGATATATATATATATATATATATATATATCTCTATATATATATATATGATGAAGGTGGAAAAAGAAGTCATGGGTATAGTTCCGAGTTTCTTAGTTTATTCCTGACCGGTTTCGTCTATGCTTCATCAACTTGTCACAATGTACCCGCATATATATATATATATATATATATATATATATATATATATATATATATGTATATGTATATTTATGCACAAGTATCACAAAACACACGTGACTACACCGATATGATGTACACCACAGGGAAAAGAAAAATTCTTGGAATCCGAGCGCTTTCGTGATATTTTCACTTCTTCAAGGATTATAATAGAATGAATAAGTACAGAGTAAGATGAGATATATACATACACACGAAAGAGGTTTGACACATGGAAAGGGGTATCACCTAAGCTAACTATTTCAGGTCAGGTGAAGTCATGAAGGGTAGGGGTGGGTGACCTTATTCCTTACAGTAATTATCATATATACTCTTAACAATAAATGTGTCAAGTTTGTATAGACCTAAATTGTGATTAAGGAGTTGTTCGTAGTCATGTTTAATGATACAGGATTCTATGATATTTCTTTCAATCATGTCTTTACATGGTACAATTTTGTTGCATTTTTCCAATCGATCGTGTGGTCAAAATCCCTTACATGGGTAAACAAGGCATTATGTTTATGCTGTTTTATTCTTACTTCTAAATCTTTGCTTGCTTGTCCAACATAATATTCATTATAATTAAAACATGAAATTCTATAAACACATCCCTTAAAATCATTTGGGGAGTTTTTTATCAGTAGATTTTTAATAGTAGAATTATATCTAAAGGCAACATTAACATTAAAATGTCTTAAAATATTGGGAATCTCTATCATATTTTCATTGTATAGAAATATCAACAGGTTTGTGTTATCATTTCTTTTTTTCAGTATTATAAAATGTTCTCTTTGCATGTTTTAAACAATTATTCATAAAGAGTTTTGGGTATCTTAATTGCTTTCCAATTTCATAAATCTTACATATCTCATCATTAATAAATTTAAGGCTGCAAATGCGTAACCCACGGAGGAACATAGAAGAGAATGTTAATTTCTTAACTCTAACATGGTGAGCAGAATGATAATAAATATATGAATTTACATAAGTAGGTTTACGGTGAACACTATATTTAAATTTCTTGCCACATCTATAAACTTTACAATCCAAAAAGAAAATACTGGAATTATTTTCAATCTCCACAGTGAATTTTATTGAAGGGACTAAGTTATTTAATTTTGTCAAAAATACATTGAGATTTTCATTGCTAGGAAATATCCAAAGGATATCATCAACATACCGAAACCATTTGACCTTATTTGGCAGTATATTACTTAAAATCTTTGACTCAAAAAATTCCATATATATGTTACTTAAGACAGCTGATAAAGGATTACCCATTGCCATTCTAAATTTCTGTTCATAAAACTTTCCATTAAATTCAAATTTATAAGTTGTGCATTAAGGATTGTAAATTTGAATTTGATGGAAAGTTTTATGAACAGAAATTTGGAATGGTAATGGATAATCCTTTATCAGCTGTCTTAAGTAACATTTATATGGAATTTTTTGAGTCAAAGATTTTAAGTAATATATTTTGCTAGGCCATATGCAAAGGATATCAACATACTGAAACCATTTGACCTTATTTGGCAGTGTGTGTGTGTGTGTGTGTGTGTGTGTGTGTGTGTGTGTGTGTGTGTGTGTGTGTGTGTGTGTGTGTGTGTGTGTGTGTGTGTGTGTGTGTGTGTGTGTGTGTGTGTGTGTGTGTGTGTGTGTGTGTGTGTGTGTGTGTGTGTGTGTGTGTGTGTGTGTGTGTGTGTGTGTGTGTGTGTGTGGATGTGTGTATGTATATATATATATATATATACATACATATATATATATATATATATACACATATATATATATATATATATATATACATATATATATATATATATATATACATGCAAAATAACCACAGGAGAAAGAAAACTTGTAGACAGTATTTTCGTATATTACATCTTCAGACTAAATGACAGAGAACAGAGTTGGGTTTTAAATATAAGGGTCAGGTGGTAACCATAGAGGGGAAGGGGGGAGACAATACAATGTGAGGAGGGGGGATGACCTTACCCCTATCGACCTGACCAACACATAAGGGTCAATCTGGCGGAAAGATCTCGGTGACCATTTGGGTTATCAATTTATCACATTTAAAATGACCATAGCTTAAGTTTATATTTTTGTCAAACGTGCCAGATATTAAGCAAGATTCTATTATATTTCTTTCTTGCAGGCTTTTTCCTTCAGCTAAAACTGTTGCCTTAGACCAATCAATATGATGGTTGTATAATGCTTTATGTTGGAATGACGCATTATTTTCCTGGGCAGATCTCACACTATATTTATGCATTATACAACCATCATATTGATTGGTCTAAGG
>NC_134798.1:3408956-3413956 GCF_046742065.1 Oratosquilla oratoria
TATATATATATGTGTGTGTGTGTGTGTGTGTGTGTGTGTGTGTGTGTGTGTGTGTGTGTGTGTGTGTGTGTGTGTGTGTGTGTGTGTGTGTGTGTGTGTGTGTGTGTGTGTGTGTGTGTGTGTGTGTGTGTGTGTGTGTTTCAATCCTCTACATGTACTCCACTAATCCTACCTTCATCACCAATCTTAGTCAAGGTTCCCTGGAAGGCCCTAAACGAGAACAGATGCTCCTTACCTGGAAAGGAAGAGGGAGAAAAGATTAGTTCAACGTGAGCAAGAACGAGGGCCTTCGACTCCAAACCCTTTCCAGTCGTGCCCTCTCACCTCCCACTCTTACTCTCTCACTCTCACTCACTCTCACTCACTCTAACTCTCCCTCGGCGGCGTGCTAGCCGGTTTTATGGAACCATCATATACACCGCTCGGCACTGTAACGTTGTTTCAGCTCGACGGCAACTTTTATAGATAAGAGAGGATGCAGGACAATAGAAAGAGGGAAAGAGGAGGGGGAGTTGGAGGGAGACTGAGAGTCAGGGAGAGAGAGAGAGAGAGAGAGAGAGAGAGAGAGAGAGAGAGAGAGAGAGAGAGAGAGAGAGAGAGAGAGAGAGAGAGAGAGAGAGAGAGAGAGAGAGAGAGAGAGAGAGAGAGAGAGAGAGAGAGAGAGAGAGAGAGAGAGAGAGAGAGAGAGAGAGGAGGGGGGAGAAGGAAGGAGAGGGATGAGGATGAGAAGGTATAATCATCTAACTGGAAATGAAACCGAGTGTTCCATTCAAGTGAGGAAGACAGTAAATATGCAAATCTACGTGGACGAAAGTGAGAGGTGTAAAGGGACGGTAGTGACGTCAAGTCTGAGAGCCTTTGAGACGTAAATACATGTTGAGTGTGTGAGGAAGAGGAGGGGAGGAGGAAGGCACCAGTAGGAGGACGAGAAGGAGGGTTGAGGAAGAAATACTAGGAGGGTGATGGTGAGGAGGGAGAAGGGTGAGTCGCTCAGGGAGAAAAGGTGAGAGAGCGACCGAGAGAAAGAAGTCAGAGAAATTTAAAGATGAAGGCACCAAGAGGAGAGGAGAGTTCTATGGTTCCAGCGTCCTCCATTGTTTCTCTTGCTCCATTTCCCGTTTTTTTTTCTATTCGGCCCGTTTTCTGTTCGAATGATTATTATGGAGCTCGCGTAGAAAACGAATGAATACCCTAATACAAACAGCTGTTCAACGTTCAATAGGCATACACAAACAAGAATATACACTAAAGTGCACACATGCACTCTATATAAGTTTATGTATATCCATACATACATATATACATACATACGTATATACATGCATACATATATATGTATACATACAAACATAAATAAATACACACATACATGCATACATACATACATATATATACATACATACATACATACATACATACATACATACATACATGCATACAAACATACATATATACATACATACGTACATGCATGCATGCATCCATGATATATACATATAAATATACATACATAGTACATAGATATATACGGTACATTCATATATAGATAAATAGGTACGTACATATAAATGTTTACATGCCCTATATACCCAGGTACATGTATGCGTATTGGAAAACTGTAAACGCCAGATTCAGCTGAAGGGTTTATTTGCCCGACGTTTCGATTCCTGTCCAGGAATCGTCTTCAGGGTGTATAACGGTTACAAGAATGTGAACTCATTATAAATCGCCGAAATGGTAAACCTGGGAAAGGTTCACCCTCTCAGTCAATTGTACAAAGCATACCTTACAATAATAAAATAAATACATTACAATAGAAGTTAAATACCAAATAGAAAAAAATAGATAAAATATAATTCAAATAAAAGTGGCATATTTGTGAACATAAAACAAGCGAAGCAAAAGTAACCATAAGTGAGATACAGTAAAAACAACAGGACAGAGATATAAATAGAAGTGGACCAAATGTCCGCAATGAAGAAGGAACACACGACTAAATTAAAAACAAAAAATACACAAGAAAAATACAAATAAAAAAAAATTATTTGAATTTTATTTTATTTTATTTTTTCTATTTGGTACTTAATTTCTATTGTAATGTATTTATTTTATTATTGTAAGGTATGCTTTGTACAATTGACTGAAAGGGTGAACCTTTCCCAGGTTTACCATTTCGGCGATTTATAATGAGTTCACATTCTTGTAACCGTTATACCCCCTGAAGACGATTCCTGGACGGGAATCGAAACGTCGGGCAAATAAACCCTTCAATTGAATCTGGTGTTTACAGTTTTCCAATATGGATCCCAGATTCCAATTTTTCTCTTACAATGTATGCGTATATACGAATTTAAATATACACCTACGTATATGTATAAATATGTACACATATATATCCATAACCACATCCCTACCTATATATATATTTATATATATAAATATAAATATAAATATAAATATAAATATAAATATATAATCACACACAAGCACCTACATGTACACTTGATGCAAATATGACAGATCAGAGTATACAAGTCAACACGGATTCACAATTACACACACACACACACAGAAATATATAGATATATATAGTATATATATATATATAAATATACATACACACACACACACACACACACAAACACGTACACACACAAACACATGCACATACAAACACAAATACACACACGCATGCACACACACACACAAGTACATACACGCACGACACTCACACAAATAGTTGTAAAAAGCATTAAATGAAATAATGAGCCACCAAAAATGTGGACCACAAAAACGGAGTTTATTTTCTTCTTTGGGAAATTTATGAGACAGAAAAATTGAGACAATCCTCTTTGTTACGGCGGCACACTCTAAGTCTTTATTCTGGTCTTTCGCTAGATATTGAGAACTTTTCAAACACTCCTGGTTAATGTCAAATTATTATATTCGGCTCATAGGACGTTATCTTAGCAATGCAGTTGTTTTACGATTTTTAGTATGTTTGTGCTGGATTTTTTTTTTTCTTTTTGCCTAAGCGGAGGTCACCAGAGAGGAGGCAGGCGCCCCCCCCCTTACGCCTCACTGCACTCACCCCGTCCACTCCCCCCTCCCTCCTCCCCCTTCCCTCCTCCCCCCGAACACGTTAGAGAGTCGAGGCTGCCGTCGCCTGGGTCTGAAAATAGCCTCGGAGGGAAGATACTGCACTGAGGTCTCCTGAAACCGCCTGAAACCGCCTGATGCCGATTGAAGGCGAGACAGGGAACCTCAGCCGTCGCCTGGAACCAAGCGATGGCATCATCAAAAAGTAAGAACACTTATTTTGTGATTACTAATTCTTAATCGCCATAAGATTCCTCCACCCCATAATTCAATCAAATTACTTGGCGACATCCAGAAAAAATAAAAATAGTATCTTCGTCTGAATTAAGATATAAGTAAAATCAAAAGTGTCATCCGGTTCGTAAGGGCTTAAGCACTTGGACACAACTTCCCTGCAGCTCTCTGAAACAACGGACATCAAAGATGTGCTAAATCAGCTTTACATTTCAGTGTTGGCATTTAATCAGTATGATCGAGTTGATGAAGCACTGGTTTTAGATTCCATGCACAACAACCACAACTATTCCAACATGGTCGATAGGCCGGTGGTTCTGCAGTGTATCCTCAAACTACAAACATGGAAGTGACATCCTCTGAGTTGAATACACGCTTTCCTCTATAATTTTAATCGAGGCATTCGGATACTTAAGCCTATGATATTAACTGTTTTTTGTGCTGAAGAGATCACGGAGGGCCAAAAAAGACATGTTTAGACACACGTTGTAATGAAAGAATTCATTGAAGCAAAATTAACACTCTTAATGACCTAGTCGGGCAGAAGGGCTCATTCTTCTTCTGAACTGTCGTCACATATTTTCACTCAACACCTGAGAAACCCAGTAAGAAGAAAAAAATAACGGGTTTAATAGTCATAACTGATCTTGTAATGGTCACAACGGTTTTTGTAACTGTGAAATGTTTTCTTTTAACGGACATTAATGTTCGTTTCACAATAATAACTGTTCTTTTTAGTGGTAATAACAGTCTTCCAAAATAATGATAGTAATATATTTTGTAACCATATATATATATATATATATATATATATATATATATATATATATATATATATATTGTGTATATATATGTATATATATATATGTGTGTATATATATATATATATATATATATATATATGTGTGTGTGTGTGTGTGTGTGTGTGTGTATGTATCAACAATTCGATTAAGGAATAGGACTGTACGGAATCTATTTGGGTAAAGATTATAGGCAAGAATAAGAAAGTTATTATTGGCGTCTTGTATAGACCTCCTAACCTCAGCACTGAGCAGACTGATCCCCTGATTCATGAAATTCACAGAGCATCCCAGTACAAAAACGTTGTGATCATGGGAGATTTTAATCATAGAAACATTGACTGGGAAACTTTAATAGGTGATCATGAAGCGAAGAAATTCCTAGATGTGGTGCAGGATAATTTCCTAAAACAAGTGATTACCGATTCTACGAGGGGACAAAATACCCTGGACTATAGTTTAACAAATAATGAGAACCAAATTAGCAGCGTAATAGTGGGAGATAGTCTAGTCTCTAGCGATCATCAAGATTTAATGTTATTTGGGAAAAATTAAAAAGTACAAATAACGTTCAAGTACCAGACTTCAAGAAGGCAAACTTTGACAATATAAAAACCTATTTGAAATTGAATACGAAATGCCATACGGACGTTTGGAACATTCTTGGTTCTCGGAGCGGGGCTGGGAGTGAGGTCTGGGTCACGGAGGGTAATATGCATACCTTAGGTCACGTCAATTGTAGGCGAGGGCCAAACAGTCAGGTCAGCGATTTAAAAGAAATGTATAGCAATCTAACTGATCTAATTATTAATGCACAAAACACATTTATTCCCCTAAAACCAATACGGAAAAATAGCAATACACCCA
>NC_134798.1:3428956-3438956 GCF_046742065.1 Oratosquilla oratoria
CGTTCTGCGCTGTCAACTTGATCGGTGATTTGTCATATTTCGTGTATTAGCAAGGTTTTATCAAGTATTTGATTTTAAAATGGTTTATTGTTTCGCCGCAAATTACAACAGTGATTCGACGAGACTTTCTGCTGCGGGTGGATTTCATTTTTATTATTTTCCGAAAGATCCTGTTCCCAAAAAGGACTAGATCAGTCGCTGCAGACGGCACGAGTCATGGAAGGCTGGATTGAAAGGAAAACTCTGTTCGAAACATAAAAAAGTACACTCAGGACTCTGGCCTTCTCAAATACATCCAAAATGTCTGTACGAGCCCGTTAACGATAGGGAATTACTGAAAGAAGGCAATAAACCCTGTTAACATTGTCAAAGTTTTGATCAAGTTTTCGTCCTCTCCCATGTCTTTGACAGTGTGAACCTGCTGTTTCTTGTAAATTACAGTACAAAGTGTAATGAGGCGTTTGGCAAGTAACTGGCATGTAGAACTGGTTGATGGAGAATATTAGCTATTACCAGCACTGTACCATGTTTTTTAGCTTTGCACTTGCTTCATAGATGTCCATCTGCTTAGCAATCGTGCACCACATAACAGGCTGCCGTCTTGCTTTCAGGTTCAAAAGTACACAAAGAGGTTGAGCTCATAGTAATGCAGAAAGCACTTCTCTGGGATATCGATCAGCTCTCGCCTTGTCAACAAAAATCAGCACTGAAATACCGTATCACAAGGTTGTGTGCTTCTTTGCTCCCAAGTCCCAGCACATTTTATGATGCAATGAAAGGAAGGCAATTACATATGTAACTTCAAACATCTCTTGATGTAATTTCACTACGGTAATTCAGGCACAAGGGAGCTGAATTTATATTGAGAATGGTAAAATGCATGCATGGTGATTGAAAATTATCATTATTAATTTTCCACTTTCAGACTACTACTTGCTGCCCTTCATTTGAATGAAACTTCACGTAAAAAGCAGAAAACTGAAAAAAAATGGAGAGGCGCAATGGGCTGTATCTTATCCCAAAATCAAAGCAGGTGTTGGAATGTCAAAGGAGAAGCTTGATCTAACATATGGTGAGTGTATGAAGCATTATTGTGCTACATATTGCACTCAAGCTGTGAAACTGCATAGGACTTCCTACTGGACCAATGTGATAAATTCAAAATTAATACTTGCCTAAAAATTTAATATTGCTCTGATAGATATGACAAACTAAACAACAAAATGTACAACTCAATCCCCATTTTCTATTTACAGAATATGTACAGATTTTACTTGGTGAATTACTGAGGTTGTGTTCCGAAAATCCATCATACAAACTTGCAAAGAGATGCTAAATTTCAGCCCGCTATGAAAGTTCCTTAACCAGTCTCTTCCAATTATGAAAAACAAGAGAAGACTGACATCACCCACAAACAAAGGGCCAAGTAATTGTCCGACACGGTGAACTTTTTTCATATACCAAGGACAAATAGTGCTCCGAATAAAATTTCAAGAATCTCAACTGAAGTCATTCCTGAAGGGTATTTAAATCCTGTGTAATGTCCTTCTGGCGGAGGCCATTTTTTTCTAATTCTGTCTCTGGTACACACTAGAATGTGCAGGCGACTTCATTTGCCCAGTCGTTGCCAACCCTACTCCACTAAATTACGATAGGCAAGATACCTGTACAGCCTAAAAAATAAAAGTACCAATTTATGATTATTCATTTTGCTGTGAATTGATAAAAAAATATGCATTTTTACAGTCTATTGTATTTATATTTTGTTACATGTACCCTTGTACCGTACCCACATTGGAACACGAAAGGGCACTCAAATCCAATACATTTTCTTCATTCGATGTGAAGTCATTTTCGTATTGTGTGCGAATATAAACAACAGCTGTTACGTCATTAGTTGCCATAGCGTTGGAAAATATAACTACGACATTGAAAAGTTTGTCTGCTATCAGGAACTTTTAAGATCATACTGTTTGGATAAAATCAAGACTATAGAATGCTAGAAACGTGCATTTCAGTTGACTTTTAATGTATTTATTTCGGATAAAGTTATAATTTACTTTGATTACTTCGTTGGGCGTTTTTTTATTTTTATTCTTTATTTAGCAATAATGACGAACATTATTTACACTTTCTGCTGAAGTAAACATCTGTATTTCCTAATCATATTCACGATAGCACACCCGCTCGATCAAGGTCTCTTCATTTGGGGCTAGAAAGAATGAGTAAATAAGAAAATGATGAATATATAAACAAAAAATAGAATAAAATAAAAGTAAACGAAATAAGATTAAATAAAACAAAAAAGGCAAAACAAAATAAAACGAAACAATATAAGATTAAGTAGATTCTGCTTGACTCTAAGTTAACCCCTCATATTAGTAAAATCCTCTGCCCTTAGCCAAAAATATACATGAGTTATATAACCTGACCCAAAATATATAATCAATGGAGATGGAGGCGTGTGAATAAAATAAAATAGTTTATGTAGAGCTAATACGAGCTAATACCAGACAGCAGCTGGGGTGAGTGGCCGTCACTGCTGAGTCAAGAGCCAAACCAATGCTTATTATAGCTTTTTATTGTTATTATTATTATTACTTTATCAAAGTAAGGTTGTGGTTCCATGGGAACGCAAACGTTAGCTCTCGTATGTATACACAAACGAAATTTAATGAATGAAAGCCGAGACCCATCCGAGAACTCCATCTATTTTTGGTTTAAACATGGCGTATTTTTTCCGAGCCAAATTATGTACGGATTCACAGAAAAATGGCCGTACCATATCGAACGCAAAAGGTTGAAATTCCCTTCTCCCGCCCGTGTTGACGAAGGCCGATGAACTGCTGCAACTTTAGCGTGCAATTGCTCAACACGAACGTCATCAACAGCGATCAACTGCAGATACAACCATTCTCCCCTTCCCCTTCCTCCCCTTGCTCTCTCCCCAACACGTGTGCATATACCGCCTCACAAAAATTCCACTTCAACATGCACAGAGACATCTTTCCCACATACAACCTTATACATACAAATAGCCATCCCACACACACACTCGCATACGCACGCATGTACACACATGCATGCACAAACATACACACACACACACACTCACACACACACACACACACACACACACATACACACACACACATACATACATACACACACACACACACACACACACACACACACACACACACACACACACACACAAACACACACACACACACACAATAATAGAAACATGCAAGGAACAACCGAAACTATTTTATAGATATGTGAACGGTAAGTTAAAAAACAAACAAGAGATAGAAAAGTTGCGCCAAGGAAGTCATGAATACACAGAAGAACAAGAAATGGCAGAAGTTATGAGCAACCACTTCAAATTGGTTTTCACAATTGAGAACACACCTAACTGTGAGGGAATAGAGAGACAGAAATCCCCCCAATGAATGAAATAACTGTAACAAAGCAGGAAATCAACACCCAGATAAAAAACCTTGATGTCAGAAAATGCATGGTCCGGATGGAATTGCAAATTGGATATTGAAGGAATGCGTAGAAAAATTAACAGACAAAATACACACTATAATCAAATGCTCGCTCAAAGAAGGTAAGGTACCACAAGACTGGAAAAATGCAAACATAGTATCAATATATAAAGGAGAAAAAAGGAAAATCCAAATAACTACAGACCGGTCTCCCTAACAAGCACAGTAGCTAAAATATGTGAAAAAGTGATCAAAAGTATATAAGTTAAACACCTATAAGAAAAATCTATACTAAACCCAAGTCAATTTGGATTTAGATAAAAAAGATCATGTACAACAAACCTAATCTGCTTCTACCCGAGACTAATAGATATAATAGATGAGAGGGATGTATGGGCAGACGGTGCCTATCTAGACCTACAAAAGGCATTTGACAAAGTACCACACAAGAAATTAATAAGAAAATTAGAATCAATAGATGGCATCGCAGGTAAATTATTAGAATGGATGAAAGATTTCCTAACTGGAAGAAAAATGAGAGTAGTAATTAGAGACAAATACTCGAAATGGGAAGAAATGATAAGTGGTGTTCCACAAAGGTCAGTGCTGGCTCCAATCATGTTTGCCATATACATAAATGACATGGACGAAGGAGTTGAATGTTATATGAATTTCTTCGCAGGTGAAGCAATAATATCAAAGAAAGTAAGAACAGAAGAAGACTGAGATTCATTACAATTACACCTGGACTACATCTGGAAATGGACTCAAAAGTGGGAAGCGAACTTCAATATCAAGAAGTGTAGCATAATGGAGTTTGGAAAAAGTAAAAACAGAATTGAAAAAATTACAAAACTGGCGAAGAAGAAATAAAATAAGTGCACTCGGAAAGGGACCTTGGAGTACTAATTAGCAAAGACATGACACCGGATAAACATATAAACAAAATAGTTGGTGAAACCTACAACCTATTAAGGTCAATTAAAGTGGCATTTGACTACTTGGATAAAGAAATTATTTAAAAAAAATATTAGTTACATTGATTAGACCAAAGCTGGAATATGCAGCGACACTATGGACACACAGTACTAAAAAGAATATAAGGAAACTAGAAAGAATACAGAGAGCAACAACAAAGTTGGCACTAGCTCTTTCCAATTTAACATACGAACAAAGATTATCGAAATTGGAACTACCAACACTAGAGCAGAGAAGAGAAAGAGGTGATCTACTGACTATATTTATAATCATGAAATGAATGGAAACCCTTGACAGGAATGATTTACTAAAAATGACAATGGAAAAACAAGAGGTCATGAAAAGAAATTCAAAAAGGACAACTATAGAAGAGATCGGAAAAGGAATAGCTTCCCACACAGAGCGCTGGATATATGGAATAACTTAGATAAAGAAACAGTGTGTGCAAATACTATTCAAGATTTTAAGGAAAAACTTGATGCTGAAAGATACAAGGACGGGTCACTACGAGCATAGCTCCCTTCCCGTGTAATACAACTAGGTAAATACACACACACACACAGCCACACACACACACACACACACACACACACACACACACACACACACACACACACACACACACACACACACACACACACACACACACACACACACACACACACACACACACACACACACACACACACACACACACACACACACACACACACACACACACACACACACACACACACATACACACACAAACCAATTAGTTGCTTTTGAACCCAATCCCACGCAGTGTTTACCTGTTAAAACATATTAGGGATACTTATGTTTTTAACGAAATATAAATATAGAGAAATAAATATATAATTACGAGTGCCATTACGATGTCATTAATGACAATTTGCTTAGGCAACCCTCAATCTAACTGCCGATTTTTTCAACATTGTACTCTGTTCCCTCCTCCTCTTCTCCCTAACTCCTCCTTTTCCCGTCCAATCACTGTCCTCCTACTTCTTCTCTTTCTCCGCCTCTTCCCAGTTCTCCTCTCATATTAATGTTTTTGCTCGTATCTTACCTCAATCTGACTTTGTTTGACATGATCCATTAACTAGGGTAATTTTATCTTCCTTTTTCTCTGTCTCTTTATATCTCGCATATTTTCTTCATATCACTCCTTCCTTTCCTCCCTTCCCTTCCTCCCTTCTCTTCCCTCCATTCCTTACAGTCTTCTCCATCCCCACTCCCTTCAAATTCCACCACCCCCTCCATCCATGTCCTAGTCAGTGTCCAAATACAATTTCCATTACCATAACGCCCCTTCCCTCCCCTCCTCCTTCTCTCTTCATAGGACCTTCACTTCGGTAAGGGAGCTTGGATCAGCGAGTTCTGCGAGGTTTGAGAGCTCAGCTGGTGTTCTAGGTGTCCCAAGTTTGATTCTAGCCCTTGGACATCGTCTAAGTGGTGTATTTAACATTTGATACTATTTCCACGGAGGTTCCTTTTTGGAGCAATCTACCTGTTCAGTATGATGACGGACTTTGTGGATTTTGTTCAGACTAAGAACAAGTGATTTTATGTAATTGAGTGGTATAGGAAATCTCGATTGAATGGTCTGTCGATCACACAAGACCCCATTTAGACTATCTAACCTTTGAATGAAATAGCTTGATTTTAACATGAGCAAAACCCACACAGAAAAACTCCGGATATCCGCCTTGTTCTAAACGTGTGACGCCTGCATTTGTATAGGAAGGACCAGGAAAAGTACGATTATATGTATATATGTATATTGTAGACGAATTTTAGAAAGGTAGGCAAAGTGATCATAGAATATAGCTGCCCCAGTGTTATGGGTCAGAAACAGGTTAACCTGGGTTAACCTTATCTGAATAAGATTTGTATTGATATTCATGCTCTTCAGGTCGCGGGTGGGATTCTTTTCTTCAGTACTATAAAGAAAAAAGTTCACTTTATGTAACAGAGCTTACATACACACACATCATATATATATATATATATATATATATATATATATATATATATATATATATATACATACATATATATATATATATATATATATATACAAATATATATACATACATATATATATATATATATATATATATATATATATATATATATATATATATATATATATATATATGCTAATAATAACACGGGTACGTGTGTTCACTTTTTGCACTGGATGTAATATACGAAAGCGCTCTGCTTCGTTAGTTTCTTTTTCAAATTGGTCTACTTTGTATAATCGTATATATTCATATATACATGTTCACAAAACCGTAAAAAAAATATATTGTTAGCCATAGCTAGAGTCTCTATAAGATTTTTAGTCGGACGAGATTCAAAAGAACTACTGGAAGATAAGCCTTCAAAAACATAAGGGTACTCCTGTACACAAGGTAAAAGACCCAAGGTGCTCTGCTGGTAACGATATGTCTAAAGGAGCGCTGAGGGGCTGGAGTACCTGTGGGGGATTAGGTACTGGAGCTATGTACCACGCCCTCTCGGAGACTATTGCTCAACTCTTTTCCTCTATTATACGACCTTTGTGTTAATTCCATGTCGCCAGGTAGTTTCATTCGGCTGAAAGAAAAACACCTTCACAGCGAGCGAACCAGTCTTAAATAATCCTTTTTCCTATTCTTTTTCATGACTTTATTCGAGCTTCCACTGTGTGTTTTTATTTAGGTGAGGAATCCCCAACGGAAGGCTTGAAAGAGAAAATAAAAATCGCTTTAAGAAGAACAAGGAAATATATGTATGTCTTGTCTTACGGAGAAGTTCTCAAGTACCTCATGCTTTTGGAAACTCGACTTCTGAAGATGAGAGTAGTTAAGATAACGGCCACTTCCCAGAAGAGCAAAGGAAGACAAGATTCTTCCTCCCTGTGTAGCCTCCTGAAAATGTACTCCAGCGACAGCTTAACGACTGGATTCAATTCCAGGGAAAGATGACTCACTGCCCAAAGGAATTTGATCACTTCTCGAGAAACTCGTTCTTCAGTTCTTGTTCTTGTACTATGTATTTTATTCTGTCTAACGCACACGCTTGCTGCGTTGGTTCCAAACAACCCTATCCAGGCATGGATGTGACCCAACGTCGGTCTAGAAATAATCAGTGGCTTGCAACAACTGACAGGGTTTTGCCATACTAGGGGTTTCTCACTTCCCACAGCATGGGAGTGGGATGATGAGTGGTGAGTTTACCGGGAAACGATATCCACCCGAGGGAAAATACCCTCACCAAACAAATTGGTCACTTGCTGAGGATTTTCTTCTTTATCCCTATTATGTGCATACCAAGCACGTAGGTTAAAGGTGACTGATGACGTAGACCACATCTAAGCGCCTCCCAGTGAAATTGTAGTAACTGTTCGAGTGTCTTCGGTACGGTGCCTCATTGTATAGACTGTGCTGTAGGAAACGTCCCTACGGAGGAATACAATTAACAATAGATCTAATCTTAAAACCTTCACTTAAAAGTAACTTTTTTTTTTTTTAAATAATAGAAAACACATATGTTCCGTTTCCATAGCAATCACCTACGCCAATCAAGAAATGGTTTCTATGGATATGTTCAAAATGGTTGTGGCCTCCCTGCTAACTTTCAGCGAACAACACCTACAGCATACCTCCATTAACGTCCTCACAGAGGACAACATAGGCGCATACTGTACCCCTTTACCTCCTCCTCGACAGGGGCTCCCTCCACGTCAGCCTCAACGCACTAATGGGCCTCTACATCAGCTGGTGGGAAGAGCCCTGCGACATCAAGAGGTCCTCAACATTTATCAGTTGTCAAAGAAGAACACAAGTTAAAATTGGAGGCACTGGAGTTGTAGTTCTCAACTTCTTCTTTTTTTTTGTGGGTTACACAAAGAAACACACACTGGCTTACTGATACACTAACTCTCTTGCACATTGGCGCGCACACACACACGTACATATTCACGCACAAATACATACACACACGTACACAGACAAATTAATAAATCACTATATATGTATATACAAATATATATATACGTATATATATATATAATATATATATGTATGCTTGTGTGTGTGTGTGTGTGTGTGTGTGTGTGTGTGTGTGTGTGTGTGTGTGTGTGTGTGTGTGTGTGTGTGTGTGTGTGTGTGTGTGTGTGTGTGTGTTGTGTGTGTGTGTGTGTGTGTGTGTGTGTGTGTGTGTGTGTGTGTGTGTGTGTGTGTGTGTGTGTTTGTGTGTGTGTGTGTGTGTGTGTGTGTGTGTGTGTGTGTGTGTGTGTGTGTGTGTGTGTGTGTGTGTGTGTGTGTGTGTGTGTGTGTGTGTGTGTGTGTGTTGTGTGTGTGTGCAGTTTGGTGTGTGTGTGTGTGTGTGTGATTTACGCTACTTGTGCGTCTGTGTCCTTTTTGTAGTTATATATGCCCCTGCATAATTGCATTCGTGCGTCTGTATTGTAGTTAATATGCCTGTTTCGTGGGTCATTGTAGAGAGAGAGTGCTAATCCTTGGCACGAGTCAGATTCAAATTGTATGACCCTCAGTGTCCTAATCTAAATACCTCGTAGATAATGCAGAAGACCAAGTAAATCTATTCAGCTAATGAAAGGGTGTGGGGAATGGAAGGAAGGATTAAACACCATCTTGAACGATGTCATGACCACAGAAAACCAAGTTCAGACCAGGTCTTTCTAACCACTGAAGAAAATCGTCGATTTCTGGCCATGTCTAAAGCTGTTGTCTGTGGCACTGTATTGAAGAATGGCCACTTCTCAGCACTTAGCCATTTGATATATAACCCCATCAATACCGTAACTCATTCTCGACATTTTATCCCAACAAACGATTGTAATATACAACAAAATACAGGACTCTAACTCTCAATCAAACATTTTTTTCCTTAATTATTTTTATTATCATTATCATCATCTGTTTAACGAAATTACTTCATATTTGCTTCAATAGATCAAGACAGTGCTCCATGGTTCTAAAAGGTATAGAATATAAAAGGAGAAGAAAAATACTAATTTGCTCACACGCATGCATGACACCTTGGCTCCTGCTTGTTTCAACAATTATGTATGTTTGTGAGCGTGTTCCACTGTAAACAAAAAAAATAATTGAAATAACAATAAGAAAGCTGTATTTATATTTACAGTAAAACTGATATATTTGACTTGGGCGTAAATTTAAATTTTCACAGTAACTACCAGTAACTACCATGCAATTTCTTTCTAGTATCCTAACTTGAAAATGAAAATGGACTCAGCTCTCCTCTTTCAAAGAACAATGTTTATTTCATGAAATTGTCGGCCTATAACCTTGAAAATTATCATGATGAAGTTTTAAGCAAAGAGTTAGCCCTAGCAAGGGGCGTAAGCCAGGAGACGCGTTGCTGCGGTCGAAGCCGTCACCTTTGACCTTTGAGCTTGAGAGACTATTGCGGTTGGTGGGAAGAGCCCTGCTGGAAATTAGAGAGAAGTGTGGAACTCGAACCCGCGACTGAAAAGATGAGAGACACTCACGATT
>NC_134798.1:3471456-3473956 GCF_046742065.1 Oratosquilla oratoria
GGTGGGGGGTGGGGTAGTATGTTTGAGTAAATTTTGACGCAGCCCGAAGGGATTTCTCCCCGTCCTCTCCTTATATGCAAAGGGGGACGGAGAGGGGGGGTCGCCGATTAAATGAAGCGGCCTTGCTGTGGATGTACTGTGTCTTGCGACACTGCTTCTGACCCAGGGCGGTGGGCAGGGTTCAGGGATGACCCGTCATCCAGGAGGTGCTCAGATGAGAGGAAGGGTGGGAGGGGTGTGGAGTGTATTTAGGGATGAAATGGGTGGGAGTGTTTTTATGCCTTTCCTTTTGTGGCTACCTCCCTTGGAAGGGGGAAAAAGCCTTGGTATATGTATGTATGTATAAATATAGATTATTTAAGTTTCGTGCAGACGTCCATGTTAACCAAACTTCCTTATAACCTTGCTTACATCCCAGTCTTATATGAGCTGTTAATCGGAACGTACCGTAATTTACCTGTAATCTCAATACGTTCCACTTTGTTACGGGCTTGCTCCAAAACCTGAATTCGACTTACCCCTAGACTCGGAGTTACATATATTCCTTGAACTTCGGCCAAACCTAGCAAGCCCATGACAATATATATATATATATACATATACATATATACATATATATATATATATATATATATATATATATCTATATATATATGTGTATATATATATATATATATATATATATATATATATACATATGCATGGGTTGTTAAAGTCAAGAGCTGCGATAGCATTATTCTTTTTATAGAATTTCTTTTTTACGTTGCGCACCAATGTGCGGTCGTCTGGCTGGAGACCTCTTAGCAGAGTACTGGAGTCCATGGTATTTTCCTTTAGACATCTTTCAGCCTTAACTGGCCATCTTCAGGTGTTAATTGGTCGAATTGTTGACAGAGAATGACTCGGTTTGGCCGCATGTTGATATATATCGGCGGGGAGCGGAGAGCTGAAACGTCCGACCGCCAATCAGCGCACGGGAAGCGCTTGCTGCCTTCTGGTTAGTAACAACGTTTCAGGCTGCTGCTGGATATTGATAGCGGGTTTCTGATTGTGAATGAGCACCGCTTCTCTCATTTCTAGTCTTCTGGTGTCGTTGTTCCTTTCGATGATGGTGGTGGTGCCTTCCACATGATGTCACCCGAATTGAGAGCTGCTGCCCAAGAACTTAAAAATAACGACCAGATCGTGATCCGCCGAGCAGACAAGTCTTCAACTTTCGTTATTCTCAACAAAGAGGACTATCTTTCTAAAATGGCTTCCATCCTGAACAACACCACCAAATTCAAAGGAATTTCTAGAAACGACACCAATGACATCAAGACAAAGCTCAACCGCTTAATTCGTGACAACAACAACTCTAGCACAACAAAGCTCCCCTTAATAGTTATGCTTACGGAAATGTGAAGACCCACAAGAATGGCCATCCCCTTCGCCCAATCATCAGCCAGACACCATTAGTCACCTACAAGCTCGCTAAGCGCCTCAACGCACCAAAATCTCTGCTTGTCCCTGCCTCCTTCAGCTTGAAGTCTTCTGAGGAGTTTCTCGATATCCTGAAGACAGCCCGACCCTCCAACATAATGGCATCTATGGACGTCGAGAGTCTTTTTACGAATATTGCAATTGACGAAACTATAGACTTCGTATGCCAACGCTTATACCATCCGGAACAGAAGATCGCAATTCCAGAAAACACACTTTGTATGCTATTACAGGCATGCACCCGACGGCAACATGTACGTGCAATGCGACGGGGTCGCCATGGGGTCACCTCTGGGAGTGCTTTTCGCTAACTTTTTTATGGGATATATTGAAGAAAAGATATTTGGGCACCATCCAAAGCCAGAAATCTACGCAAGATACGTGGACGATATTTTCATCAGTGCCAACACAGAAGAATAAGTCATGAACTTGATTTTCAAGTTCAAAACAAGTTCCTGCCTCAACTTCACCCACGAAACAGGACAAATCAGCAGGCTTCTTTCCTCGACATTTTGGTTCGACGTGAAGTCGCTTTATTTTCAACAGAAGTTTATACCAAATTCACCAACCTCGGATTCTGCCTTAATGGTGGAAGCGAGTGTCCTGAGCGGTATCGACGCAGTGTCATCAATGCCTTCGTCAAAAGAGCCCTCACCCACTGCTCAACATGGACCATCACAAAAGCAGTGTTTAAGAGAATCACCCAGCTTCTCGGCAACAGCTATCCCATGCAAAAAATAAATAGTGTTATACGGCATCGACTGGACAACTTTATGCGCCAACAAGAACAACAACCAGTTACACCAAACATAAAACTCTTCTATAGTGGTACTATGTCTTCAGCCTACAAGGATGACGAGAAAGCCCTCAAAAATATCATCTATAAGAACGTCAAACCCACCGACCCGGCTTCAAAAATCGACCTCGTCATTTATTACAAGACAAGAAAGACATCCAACTTAGTCGTAAAGAACAGCTGCCTCCCTAAGACAAGTGAAATGCAAGAGGTGAACGTCGT
>NC_134798.1:3481456-3483956 GCF_046742065.1 Oratosquilla oratoria
AATCGTTTTCCCTGCATCCCTTCTATGGTTTCCAGTTTTCTTAGTAATTTTTTGTGTGGTGCTTTGTCAAAAGCTTTTTGTAAACCTGGGAAAGCACAATCAGCCCATCCATCCCATTCTTGTATTATATATGTATATTACTCTCGAATAGAAACAGATCAAACTTGTGGCATATGACCTTCCATGTCTAAATCCGAATTGTCTTGGGTTTAGTATATTGTTTTCCTTCAGATAATTTGTCCAGCTATTTCTAATAACTTTTTCACAAATTTTGGTTACTGTACTTGTAAGGGAGACCGGTCTGTAATTTGTTGAGTATTATTCTTTCTCCTTTATATATTGGTACGATAATGGCATTTTTCCAGTCTTCCGGTATTTTTTCTTCTTTGAGTGAGCAGCTTATTACCTTATATACTTTGTATATTAGTTCATCTATACATTCCTTTAGTATCCAATTTGCAATTCCATCCGGGCCGTGTGATTTCCTGACATCAATTTTATTATTTGGTTCATCATTTTTTCTTGTTACAATTATTTCTCTCATTCCCATGCTGTTTATTTTCTCTAGTGAACACAGATTTCAAGTGTTTGTTCATGACTTAAGCCATTCCTATATCTTCTGTGTATTCTATATTCCCTTGGCGTAATTTTACTATTTCCTGTTTGTTTGTCTTTTTGTTTACTGTTTACATATCTATAGAATAATTTTGGTTGGTACTTACATTTTCATTTATGTCTTTTTCATAGTTTATTTTTTCCTCTCTGCATATTTTACATAGTAATTCCTGATTTTTTTTTTCCTTTTTTTTTATCTTTTCTCCATCTTTTCCAAGCTTCACTGCACCTTCTGTTAAACCAGCACTTAATATACACCTATTCCTGTTTTTGTCTTGGGACATATCTATCCACTCCGTCGTTGTAAATTTCTTTTAAAATCATCCATTTCTCTTTCATTTGGGTCTCTTTATTGTAGAAAATTTCCCAATTTGATTTTTGAAAGAAGTTTCTATGTTTTCCAAAGTCCGTTTTATTATACATAAGTCTTACATTTTTGTATTTCGCATTTCTTTCCACATATACTTCCTCTTTTAGTTCAAACTCAAGGAGTATGTGGTCACTCTTTCCAATTGGTATCTTGTATTCAATTTTATCCACAATTTCAGGTTCTGATGTGAATAGTAGATCTATTCTCAACGGTTCTTCATTATTTCTATATCTGGTATTTTCTTTTACCCATTGTGTCACTGTATATCTTATAGTCATGTCAAGTAATATATTTCCCCAAAGATCCTCTCCACCTTTCATTATCCTCTCTTCCCAACATATGTCTTTGCAATTGAAATATCCCATAGGTACTATATTTCCTCCGTCCTTCAGCATCTCATTCAATGAAGGCTTTGTGTCTTCCAAAGTTTTAGAATTATTTCTCTCTTTCTTAGAACCCGTTTTTGGGGCGCATAAATCACCACAAACTTTCTACTCTTCATGTCACTATTTTCAACTTTTATCATGATCATTTCCACACTATAATCTCCCTTTGTAGCCTTCGTCACATCTATGTTTTTCTTAGTTAAGGACATGACTCCTCCACCCTATTTTTCCTCTCTATTTTTCATCCAGTGATTATATAACCAATCCTTGTCCAACACTATTTGGTGGTAGTCGACCCCTTAATTTCGTCTCCACCATTCCCATTATATCTGATTTTTCTTCTAACAGATAATCATTTAATTTATTTAAGCCTGAGATCAAACAGTCTATATTAGTATAAGTCACTTTCAATTTGTCCCTTCTTTATCTCGTTCTCTGTTCCTTTCGTTTTTTATTCATTTATTTTTAATATACCATTTTCCCTCCTTTTCGATCTCCATTTTTTCTCGTTTTTTTTTATTTCACTTCATATTGTCTTCTCTCTTTCTTTTTCCTCACCATTCATTTTGTTATCCATATACTTTTATAGTTTTCATTATCTACCAATCTTCCTGCTACCATTTGGAACTTAAATTTGATCTTTAGTATTCGATTTTTTTTCTTTTGAGTATGGCCCTATTCTATGCACTTCTACTTCTTTTTCTGTGTATGTGTGCGTGTTTGTGTGTGCGAGCGAACGAGAGAGAGAGAGAGAGCGTGTGAGGAGGGGGGACAAGATCCGTTCGTTGTCGGTGCGGCGGCTGTGCGCAGAGCGCAACTCATTTGTTGCAGGAAATGAAAGTTGCAGCCAGAATCTGCAACGCATCTTGCACCATTAACCCAACTCTGTGCAGGGGTACGAGGTGGAGAGTCTCTCTCAGCTGAACAAAAAACTTTAAAATCTTCTGTGACGTCGTGCATCAATTTATATTGAAAAAAAAAATGAAGTCTATCTGAAATCAATATCTCACAATCTCCTTAGTATGGGTCTCACTTAAACAGAATGAAATCATTCAAGTGGGTTACCATGTCGTTGTGGAGGAGTGAATCAAAACCCACCAAATGTTTGCCGAAGGGCAGAAATTCGAAA
>NC_134798.1:3501456-3503956 GCF_046742065.1 Oratosquilla oratoria
AACGTGGATGTGTCTCGATGTTCAGTATTAGTGTGGGTGTGTGCAACCACGTGTATGTGTGCGTGAAAGGGTGTGCATACATCAACACACAACAAGACCGCTCCAGCCTACGCAGCCCACGAACTCATACGAGAACAGAAAACGAGATCGTAACCTGACCCCGGCGTGCGGATCGTATAGGCTCGATGCATCATCATACGCCGACTGTTTGCAGACCAAAATGTCACGTCTGCCCTATCCTATAAGGGCCAGCGCCGCCGTAAAACGGTCCCCAAAAGAGTCCGTCATCGTAACCGTGCAAAGAGTGGGTCGTGACCTTTTCTGGTGTACGACCTCGAAAATTATGACGTCGCAATTCTAGCCACGCCAACTCCCACGCACTTATATCGTCAACACCGAAACGATATAAATATACTGAAGTAAGAGACTAAATACATTTTTTCATAATCACCGGGAGAAGAAGAAGAGGAAGAAGAAGAAGAAGAAGAAGAAGAAGAAGAAGAAGAAGAAGAAGAAGAAGAAGAAGAAGAAGAAAAGAAGAAGAAAAAGGAGGAGAAGAAGAAGAAGAAGAAGAAGAAGAAGAAGACAAAGAAGAAGAAGACAAAGAAGAAGAAGAAGAAGAAGAAGAAGAAGAAGAAGAAGAAGAAGAAGAAGAAGAAGAAGAAGAAGAAGAAGAAGACAAAGAAGAAGAAGAAGAAGAAGAAGAAGAAGAAGAAGAAGAAGAAGAAGAAGAAGAATGTATTATCATTCTGTCATCATTACAATTATCATTATCATTAATAACATTATAAGCATTATTACCATCGCCTTAATCATTTTCATTATTCTAAACAATAGTAGATGAGTTGGTGCCATAGCTGGTGAAAGAAGGCACAGCTCTGGGCGCCGACCTGCTGCTGCTGCGACAGGAGACGAAGTGGGGTAACTGAAAATAATATTTATGTTGTCTTTTCGTAGCATTCGGGAGAAATCATTAATGGATTTATTGTAAGGAAATTTTTGGCAATTATATTTCCATTTGTAATGCTGAGATGAGTGGGAAATGGATTTATAGAAACTAATTTTAGCTTTATTTAGAAACCGGTCTGGGTACCTTAATCTTTTTAACTGATTTCTTATTGTTTTAATTTCTGATTCCAAATATGATGGGCTGCTTAGTCTTAGTGCCCTTAGAAAAAGACCCGAGGCAACACTATATCTGATTTTATCGGAATGGTTACTGTAGAAGCGTACATAGCTCCCAGTATATGTGGGCTTTCTGTACACTGTGTATGTGTGTGTGTGTGTGTGTGTGTGTGTGTGTGTGTGTGTGTGTGTGTGTGTGTGTGTGTGTGTGTGTGTGTGTGTGTGTGTGTGTGTGTGTGTGTGTGTGTGTGTGTGTGTGTGTGTGTGTGTTTGTACATGTATATATATATATGTTTATATATATGTGTACATATATGTACATATATATATACATATATATATAGATATATATATATATATATACATATATACCTGTATGTATATATACAATTATACATTTATATACAGCTATGCGCATCAACACAAGTACATTTTTGTGTATCTTACCTTGTATCTTACGGGAAGGGGAACTACGCTCATGGTGGTGTTTGTACTTTGCAGTATCTATTTGTTCATAAATTCATGTTCGGTTTTTGCACACACTATTTCTTCGTCCAATTTGTTCCAGACATCCACCACTCTATGTAGAAAGCTGGTTTTTTTTTTAGGTCCCTTCTATAAATGTCCTTTATGAGTTTCTTTTGATCGTCCTCTTGTATTTCTATTATCCTAATTTAGCAAGTCTTTTCTATCAAGGACTTCCATGACCCTCATTTATATAGATGGTCAATAGGTCACCCCTTTCTCTTCTTTGTTCCAGAATCGGTAATTCCAGATTTGACAATCTCTCCTCATATGACAGCTTTGAAAGTGTTGGGGCCATCTTCGTAATTGCTCTGGATTTTTTTCAATTTTCTTTATATTCTTTTTAATACTGGATGTCCATATTGTTGGTGCATATTCTAGTCCTGGCATTATCAGTGTGACTAGTATTTTCTTCACCATTTTTTCGTCCCAGTAGATAAAGGCCACCTTTATTGATCTTATCAAGTTATAGATTTCTCCGACAATATTATTTATCTGTTTATCAGGAGTCATGTCAATTGCAATAATTAACCCCAGGTCTTTTTCAGAACTCACTTTCTTTACTTTTTTTGCACCGATTTTATATTGTTCTGATATTCTTTTTCAATTTTTTGGAAATTCCATTATGCTACATTTCCTTATGTTGAAGTCCACTTCCCACTTCTGATTCTGTTCCCAATCCCTGTTCAGATCTCTCAATAGTGACTCACAGTCCGCTTCTGCATTTACTTTCTTCATCAGTTTTGCGTCATCTGCAAAGAAGTTCATATAACATTCTACACCCTCATCCATGTCATTTACATAAATAGCAAACATTATCAGAGCCAATACTGATCTCTGTGGGACGCCA
>NC_134798.1:3521456-3523956 GCF_046742065.1 Oratosquilla oratoria
TCTCTCTTTACCACCCCTACCCCTTCTTTCTCTCTTCCTTTCTTTCCCGGTTTGTCTCTGTATCTCCACCCCCTTCTCTCTCTCTCTCTCTCTCTCTCTCTCTCTCTCTCTCTCTCTCTCTCTCTCTCTCTCTCTCTCTCTCTCTCTCTCTCTCTCTCTCTCTCTCTCCTTCTTTCTCTCACTACCTTCCCTCCCCCTCCTTCTCTTCCTTCATGTTTGTTTCTCCGTGTCACCTCTCTCTCTCTCTCTCTCTCTCTCTCTCTCTCTCTCTCTCTCTCTCTCTCTCTCTCTCTCTCTCTCTCTCTCTCTCTCTCTCTCTCTCTCTCTCTCTCTCTCTCTCTCTCTCTCTCTCTCTCTCTCTCTCTCTCTCTCTCTCTCTCTCTCTCTCTCTCTCTCTTCCACTCACCTTCTGTTTACACTTGGTTCCAACACACAAATGTTATTTTGTGACTTCTTTTCAAGACGCAAGCCGCTTACTTTTTTTTTTTTTTTCCAAAGGAAAGTGTCCAGGCGCTGAGCAGAATTAGCTGGAGGGACGGCATCGAAAAAGAAAGTGTGAACTGCACGAAACAAATCAGAGACAACCATGGAATACCTACTGACAGTGGTAGTCTAGTACTACAGTACCCGACGTTTGTTGTAGAGGACCATGAAGGTTATTACTCACCCCTAAGAGCACAAATTAATTCTCATTCAGTAAAAGTTACGTCGTAATAGAACACATAAACAAGCAGTGTTAGTCTCAAGACGATCACCAAAGGGTCAAATGCAAGGCGTTCGCTCTTCTTAGCCTAAGCGTAAACTGAGACCCAGGTAATGCAGACGACACAGGTAACGCAGGCGACACAGGCGACGCAGCGCAGGGCAAAGACAGACTTCCTCTTGCTGAACTGAAATAAAGTTTGAATTTCTCTCTCACTTGAAATGTTTCTAAATGTACTACTTCAGCATTTCAAGTGAGAGAGAAGTTCAAACTGTACTTCAGTTCAGCAACGAGAAGTCTGCCTTTGCTCCGTGCTGCGCCGCCTATATCGCCTGCGTCATAGTTTGCGCTTAGGGTTATAATGCTGACCCAACCCTTAGGTCTATTTCCTTGCAAACCCACCCACCCGTCTGGCGCCAGACGATTTCATTCGGACGAAATTTAAGTTCTGGGAGAAGGGTTTCGTGAAGCCTCGAGTGACTCCCTTCGCTGCTCAATCTAGTTGACGCCAGACGATTTTATTCGTCCAAGGATCCGCCCCCCCCCCCCACTCCACCCATCGTCCTCTCTCAAACCTCTTTTGATTGACCCTTTTGCTGCGTTTCATGATTAAAGGAACGTTTTGCTCGGTGGGATTATCACTTGGCAATGATCATTCATGTCTTAATGATGGTCGTAAGACGATTGTCTAGAGCACTATGTTTTTGTTTTTGAATGGGAGTATTTTGCTTCGAGCTGCAAACTACAAGGCTGATAATTCTAACTGAACCTACCAAAGCGTTTACCCAAGTATTATGCCAAGTATGATGCGTGTCACCCACCATTGGCTGTGGCAGACTAATAACCGTGCCGAGCAAAACGTAACTTTAGGTTGATTATTTTGGCTGCCGCCAAGCGATTTTATTCAGCCGAAGGAAACACCTTTTGCAATGTAGGTATATCTAAGCTGGTCCAGTTACAGACAAAATAGTCTCTGAGAATACTTCTCCACTGTAATATTCAGTACTCTATCCTCTGTACCTGTATGCCCAATGGATGTACTCCCACGACACATAATACTTTCAAGTATACCCAAATATTATACATCTATCTAATCATACACAAGTACACTTTCAGGTATCCTGACGTAAACACACATTGAGACGTAAACATGATATACCCATGATATATCATACACCTGGTAACGTAGTATGAATACAACTTGGGAACAATGTATATATGTGAGTATACTAAAAGTAGAGAGTACTCGAAATTCAATAGAAATCTTGGGATGCTCCACGTGTAAACAGAATATACAATATAACTATGGACCATATCAAGATATATCGATGATATACACACCTCAACATTTGCGAGTATACTGAGGGTATGACCAGAGAAGATATACCTGTTTGTATAATGAATATGCAACTAGGAAAGATACAATTGTGGGTGTGCAGGAGGTATAACCACTGTAATTGTATGTGGGAGTATACTGAAAGTATAACGAGGATAGATGTACCTGGTATTATACTGAAAGCATACCCGGTGAAGATACATATTCTGGAGGCGGGATCAACCTCAACCTCATCACTCTCAACAAGGTGACGTCATTTATCAATTTTATTCTTGTTAAGAACACGTCATTTTATGCAACAGAGGGGACGGGGCCCCGGCCTGAAGGGCGTGTCCATCGACTAATACCCACTGCAGATAAGACCTCGGGTCCCCTAAGCAAATTAAATCGCCCCCCTCTTAGTCAGAACAAAGTATATGAAGTGCGTTTCCCTACTGAATCGATTAAAGTACAGAGTTCTT
>NC_134798.1:3528956-3533956 GCF_046742065.1 Oratosquilla oratoria
GAAGAGGAGGAGAAAGTAAAGGAGAAAGAGGAGGAGGGAGAGGAAGAGAAGAATGACGAGGGGAAGGACGAGGGAAAGGACATGGATGGGAAGAGGAGGTCAGAGAGGGAGAGGAAGATGGAGGAGGGAAGAGGAGGAGGAGTAAGATAAAGAGGAGGAGGAGGAGGGGATGATGAGGGGGTGGGGAGGGAGGAGGAGGGGAGGACTAGGGGGAGGAGAGGGAGGAGAATGGAGAGGACTACGGGTAAGAAAGTGAGGAGGAGGAGGAGGAGGAGGACGAGGGGGGTCAAAAGGGAGGAAGGGGAGGACGAAGGGGGTCGGGAAGGAGCAGGGGGAGGGCGAGGGGGACCGAGACGAAGGAGGAGGAGGAGGGGAGGACGAGGGTGGAAGAGGGGGAGGAGGAGGAGGGGAGGACAGGGGGGAGGGGGAGGATGGAGTAGCAGGAAGGGGCAAGAGTGAGAGAGGGATGAAGGAGTGAGAGAAAGGAGGAGAGGGGAGGAGGGAGGAGAGGGGAGGATGGATGTGAAGGGAGAAGAGAGGAGTGAAGAGGGAAGGGTAGGAGGTGGGAGGGGAGGAGAGAGGCGGGGGAGGAAAAAGAGAAGAGGGGAAGTCGGGAGATCGGCAAAAGGATAAGAGTAAGAGATGGATGAAGAAAAGGAAATAAAGAAAGAGAAGGAGAAAAAGAGAGAGAGAGAGAGAGAGAGAGAGAGAGAGAGAGAGAGAGAGAGAGAGAGAGAGAGAGAGAAGAGAGGAAGAGAGAGCGAGAGAGAGGAAGAGAGAGAGAGAGAGAGAGAGAGAGAGAGAGAGAGAGAGAGAGAGAGAGAGAGAGAGAGAGAGAGAGAGAGAGAGGAAGACAGACAGAGAGAGAAAGAGAGAGAGAGAGAGAGAGAGAGAGAGAGAGAGAGAGAGAGAGAGAGAGAGAGAGAGAGAGAGAGAGAGAGAGGAAGAGAGAGAGAGAGAGAGAGAGAGAGAGAGAGAGAGAGAGAGAGAGAGAGAGAGAGAGAGAGAGACAGAGAGAGAGAGAGAGAGAGAGAGAGAGAGAGAGAGAGAGAGAGAGAGAGAGAGAGAGAGAGAGAGAGAGAGAGAGAGAGAGAGAGAGAGAGAGAGAGAGAGAGAGAGAGAGAGAGAGACAGACAGACAGACAGACAGACAGACAGACAGACAGACAGACAGACAGACAGAGAGAAAGAGAGAAAGATTGATGAAGCGAAGGAACGATATGGCAGACTTGGCAGCAAGCTATTCCGTGAGTGATTCCAAAGAAAAAAAGTAAGGAAAAAGAAAAATATGAAGTGAAGAAGAAGGGGGAGAAGAGGGAATGGAGAGATGAGGTGGCGGAGGAGGATGAGACATGGGATGTGGACAACGGATGAAGAGGATAAGGAGGAGGGTGATGATGAATATGATGAGCAAAAAGAAAATAAAGAAAAAAAGAACAACAACACCGACAATGAGAATGAGAGAAAAATAAGACAAAACTGTAACGGTATGACAACAATAAGTAGAATATTGAAAAAGAAACAATAAAATAGAGAGAGAAGAATGAGTTATATGAAAATAAAAAATAAAAAAGAGAATAAGAAAAAGAAGAAGAGAGGAAAGAAGAAAAATTGGGAAAAATAATTAGGAGTCCCGTCTCCCTCCCACGCCATGAAAACGGCGACAAAATCACAACCAAATCGACGACAAAAAATATCACCAAGGAAACAAAACCCGGATTTGCAAAATTGCATTGACACTCATTCGAAACCAAATGAGAAGAATCAACAGGGAACGGGAGGTGGGAGGGGAGGTGGAGGAGAAGGAAATGGAGGAGATGGAGGAGATGGAGGAGGTAGAGGAGTAGGAGGAAGAGGAAAATGTAGAGGAGGAGCAGGAGATGGAGGTGGAGGAGGGGGTGGAGGAAGAGGAGGAAGAGGAGGAGAGGAGGAGGAGGTGGAGGAAGAGGCGGAGTAGAAGGCGAAGGAAGAGGTGAAGGTGGAGGGGGTAAAAAGATGGAAGAGGAAAGAGAAAATGAAAAAGGGTAGGATAAAGAGGAAGAGGAAGAGGAGGAGGGAGAGGAGAAGGAAGAGCAGGAGGAAGAGAAGAAAGAGGATAAAGAGGAGGAGGAAGAAGGAAAAGTAGGAAAAGGAGAAAAAGGAGGAAGAAATTCTGGAAAATTTTAGTGGTACGTAATTTAGGAAATTCTGAGTAGGTGGAACACACGTGGTTGTAATATTATGTGGAATGCAATCTGTGTGGGTGCCATGTGAGCAGAATGAGTAATGTGAGAGGATACTCAGAGTTGAAATGACAAAATATGGAATGAGAAAGGAATGCCAATTAAAAAATTGTGAGTGGAATGTAAATGTAGGGAATGTGTGTGCAATTTATTTGATAAATCATAAAGTAGTACGTGGAATGTAGGCACAGGAATTGTGAAGGAGTGAAATGTAGAGGGAGAAGAATGGGACCATGGGCAATGCAAAGATGGAAGAACTGGGACTGGGGAAACCCGGGTGGAATGATACTGAGTGGAATGCCGGACGGGGAATGCATGTCCGGGAATATGGAAGATGGAATGTCATTAAAGGAGGAGGCATGCAAGCGGTGGAATGCGATTAGGAAGTGGGTCAATGCGACTAAAGGGTGAGGGGGAGGTCAGAGGAGGAAAATACAAAGGGAGAATAGATCTGAGGGGAGAAGAACTGGGAGGAGAACGGGAGGAGAACTGGGAGACGGGTTACTGGGGGGCGGAGATCTGGGGGAGGGAGATGTAAGGGAGGAGAAAGGAGGTGTGGAAGAAATTATCAACCTGAGGGAGGAGAAGTGGAGGAGAGTGGAGTGAAGAGGAGAAGAAATGCAGGGATGAGAGGTGAGGCTGAGAATTAAAGGGATGAGAATTCGCGAGGAAAAATTAGGAGAATCTGGAAAGATAATTGTGAGGATGAGAATGCGGTGATGAGATATAAGGGAAGTGACTTGGAGGATGAGAATTTGTGGATAAAAATCGAGGGAGGAGAGTAGGGGGGAGGAGGAGGGGAGGAGAAAGTGAGGAGGAGAAATGGATAAGGTGCATGAGGGAAGAATTGAGGAGAATTGGGGAAGGAGAATAAGGGAAAAACAATTGGGGAGAAGAATTAGGAAGGAAATTTTAGGACGATAATTGGGGAGGAGAATAAGGGGAAAAGAGGAGATATGGGAGAGAAGATTAGTAATAGGAAAATAAGATAGGAAATTAGGGATATGAAAATAAGGGTGGGAAAATAGGGGAGGATAATAAAGGTGGGAGAATAGGGGTATGAAAATGGGGAAGGTAAAGAGTGGGAGTGAATCTTTGTTCTAGCTGACGCTAAACGATTTTGTTCAGCTTACCCATGGCCCTAGGAAAGATGTCGAAATGACCTTGAACACCTTTATCAAATGTATTTGGCCCGGCACCGGACGGTTCTATTCACCACGGGGACAGCCTCGGTCCTCACCTGAAGAAATTTACTTGGGGACACCCAGACTCAAAATTCCAACTCGCCTCAGTTAGGGTTAAAAACATTAGGATGAAAAACTAACGGAACAAAAACATTTTGGTATCCATGAGCTGGATGGAACGGCAGGGTTGGCAAGCCTTCTGGTTTCGTTTTAGTAGAAATAACGACACTCCCGATTTCAACAGTCATTTTCGTTGTAGAGATGAAGTCTTACTGGTCACCCTCTCATCATTCCCTCTATCGCAGTAGCTACAAATAAATATTAAACCAATCAACTGTTTTACAATGGTAGCTTTTAATGGCGGAACAATGTGACTTGTGACCTTTCAGCTCGTAACCAGGTCGGGAGCAGAAAAACAAGTGGACAAACGAATAGATAAAGAGAAACACATAAACTGTTATGTATATATAAACAAATTAACGAACTGATCAGCATTACAGCATACTGATGATGCATTTATGTAGATGAATATTTGCACTACGAACCGTAATGTTGTGGTTGAATACTCGAAATACTGACAGGTTTCGTTATGCAGATTCAGGTTTCGATTGCATTTGACATATTCCTATGTTGAAAGATACTCTAAATTGAATAATGTGAATATAAATATATGAAAAATCAAATTACGAGCAATAAAAGATACATTTGCATAATGATATCTTAAGGTTACTTGAAGAAATTTGCCCACATATTCTGTGTATATATATAAAAGATGTGACCGCTTTTGCATCCTAGAAGCCACAGGGATGAAAACCATTTTTTCTTCGGTAAAGGAATGGAAGTCCCTTCCTCCCTCTAATAACAACATTGACAGTTAAGTCGGCCCGTGTGCGAACCTTTTGATATTTCATAGTACAGATGATTCAAGTGAGGGAAACCTACCAGACATGGCTTGGGTGATCGCCCATAAATTATAATGATAATAATATATCTATACCAGAATACCTTTTCCCCTTACAAACAAACAAATACACACGCGCGCGCGCACACACACACACACACACACACACACACACACACACACACACACGCACACACACACACACACACACACACACACGCACACACACGCACACACGCACACACACACACACACACACACATACACACATGTCGGCTTGACGGCGTAGTGGTAGCGTTCGCAACTGCCACTCCAGTGGTCTGAGTTCAATTCCTGCCAAAAACTGAAATAATTCCAGCATCGATGTGCTGCGAGCCGGCACTCGAACTCTCGTGGGCGGGGAGTTAGGTGTAGGTATGTGTGTCAGGTCACAGCATTACCCATAGACCGGGCAAATATGAACTCTGAGCTCTCATTCGGGAGGGTAATAGCAGTTGATTATGAGTCCAACACGTGATCCAATATCATGGTCAAACACGCGCGCACACACACACATCACATCCATTCCACACCCATCCAGAACCCACTAATCTACATTCCTATTTTAGCATCACTTAGGTCAAAGGGAGTGTGACAAGACACAGCATTTCCACAACATGGTCCGACAGCCGGGGTTGGTTTATTACTCCGTTAC
>NC_134798.1:3543956-3556456 GCF_046742065.1 Oratosquilla oratoria
TCTGTGCACAGAGCACCTAAGATCAGAATGTCAAATAAATAGATATTTGCGATGTTCTGTTTCGTCTCTGGGAACATCTGGCAGAGTGGTTTGGTCCAGGAACTGCTCCGTTAATTAACCCATTAAACTCCGATGACAAGATGTCTTGTCATTTGGTCCAATAAAACAAAAAATCATAAAACACCAAAATGTTTGATCAAACACCAGAAAAGTATGACGTCAGTCCTCGCTTCGCTCGCGAGCGAAGCGAGGACTGACGCCATACTTTTCTGGTGTTTGATCAAACATTTTGGTGTTTTATGATTTTTTGTTTTATTGGACCAAATGACAAGAATATTGTCATCGGAGTTTAATGGGTTAAACTCCTTGTAGTTAGGAATGATTATTAAAAAGAAAGGCGGGCGGTTTGGGGCTTGCTCCCGATGGGTCAGCTCGCTTGCTCATGAAGTTGTAATATGTGGGGATAAAAATATATATTTAAGTTAGAAAGGAAAAATTATCATGGTGGTATAACAGTGTGCACAGGAAGGTTGGTCTCTACCAGACGACCTTTTGGTGCTTGAGCTACGCCAACCACATATGAAAATATAAATAAATTAATGAATATATAGATGAAAATGTAAAATCTAAAAGCAAAGTATTGTTAAGTGAGCATGAATCCTAAGACAAAGATCTGTAAACAATAAATAAAAGGGTCAAATAAATCATCATGAATACAAAAAATAATAGATAAAATAGAGTAAAAAGTTTTTACTAAAAACCTTACGAAAATATGACAGAATAAAAAGAACTAATAAACAAATGATGATGTCAAATAAATCAACACAAAATGTCCCCTAAAAAAATACAAACAAGAATGCACAAACAGAAGAAAAATTAAATCCAAATTTTACCAAGGAACAAACTGGAAACGAGTGCATAAAATCCAAGAAAAATAATTATGATGATAATTTTAACAAAGCAGGCTGGAAACCACAATAATGTTTTTGACTCGAGAGCCTCCAACATGTCTTTAAAATATCGAACCCCAGACTGCGCCACAACTATACCTGGAAACAGACTTCCACCCCAGTCTTCCACCGGGGAGAGCAAAGAAATATTTCTCTCTGCAGTACCAGGAGGAGCAAACAACTAGACCTTCAGGTCCATACTAAATACAAATTATTTTTTTTTCTATCTATATACAAACCAAAGGCTTTTTCCTCCTTACAATGAAGGTAGCCAATTCAAAAGGCAAGTACCCACTGCCCCCCCCCCCATTTCATTCCCACTCATTCCATTTCCATCCACCATCTTTTCCTCCCTCTCATTTTAACTTCTCGTGAATGATGGGTCATCCCTGTATCCCGCCCACTGCCCTGGGTCACACGTAATGCAGCAAGACACAGCACATCCACAAAAAGGACTTTTCACTTAATCGATGACCCCCCACCCCTCTCCGTCCCCTCATGCAGAAAGAAATATACAAGACGGGGAGAAATCCCTTCAGGATGCGTCAAAATATCATTCATACATAACCACTGCCTACACGCCCCATCCCCACCCCTTCCTTCCTTGCATCACAGTATCATCTATACACAACCATTCTCCACTCATCCCTATCTCCTGCTTCTCCCTTCTTTGCTCAACTGAAATTCCCCTCTTACTCAACGCCCCTTTGACCCCATACATCCATTTCATCCTTGGTCGTCCACTCAAGTTCACTCCATCCACCTCTGCCTCCCACACCTTTTTTACTAATCTTTCTTCATTCATTATTTCCATGTGTCCAAACTATCCCAATAATATTTCATCAGCCCTACCTGCCATATACTTTTCCATCCCAGCTCTCCACCTCACCTCCTAGTTTCTCATTCTATCCAACCTTGTAACCCCTACCATACTTCTCAGACATTTTATCCCAAATACATCTAAATTTTTCTTCTTAGGCTCTTTTAACATCCGGCTCTCTGCCCTATACAATGCCGTTGGTATAATCACTCCTTCATATAGTTTCCTCTTCGCATACATTCACAAATGCCTATTTCTCATAACACTTTTTAATTCCCAAAGGTATGTACTTGCTTCTCTCATTCTTAAATTTACTTACAACTTCATTCCTCCCTTTCCTACCACATGCGACCCGGAATACTTAAAGCTATCCAGTTCCTCCAGCCTCTCTCCTTTAAGATTTATTTTCAACTCGCTGTTATCCTCTTCCCTTGTACATCCTACCACCTTACTTTTACCCGCATTTACCTTCAACTTTCTTCTATCGCATACTCTTCCAAGCTCTGCCACTAACTCCTTTAACCTCTTCTCTGACCCCGCCACAAGCGCAGTGTCGCCAGCAAACAACAAATGGCTCACCTCCCACTTTTCTCCATTTTCTTTAACCATTTCCAGTCCTCTAAAGCTACCATACTAGCTTAAGAAATTTTGCTCAGGTTGACACCAGGCAACTCTATTCATAATAGACTCTGATGCTGGAGGGTCGAGAAGTCTCAAGAAATCCCATGAATCCCTTTAAAAATAATGGTAATAATGATAATAAAAGGAATTAATGTCCTCCCTTGATTTAATATCTAAAGCTCCTTTAAAAACTGTTCCGATTCGAGAAGTCTTAACAAATCCCCGCCTAAAAGCCCCTAAGCCATCTCTGAAGGTTTTGTTCCACCTAACACCGAACGACTTCAATCAGCCAAAGAAACAAAAAAATAATAATCTAATCCTCATATCCCTTGTGACAATTTCCAAGGTTTTGTTCAGGTTGTTAGACGATTTTTTTCAGCTGAGGAGGACTTCTTGGAACCAGTAGGTCAATTCAGCCTCCTGTTGCTTAATTTCTTTGTGTCTTTCGTTCTTTCTCTTTTTCTAGTTCATGACGTGCGTTCCACTGAGACCTTGGGTTTTGAACCCATCAGTTAACTACGAATGTTCGGGTCTAACACAACGGCACGTGGTGGCGGCCACTTGTCCTAGTTACACAATCACTCTAGGCATAAGCGACGTTTCGATCGGAACTAAGAGCCTACTAGCTTAATGCATACCATTCAAAAACGACCCTACTGACAACCCTTGGGTACAGGTCCTATGGCCACTTAGGTAACAAGAATAGCCATATGACCTTCTTGCCCTGAGGCCCGAACGCGCAAAGAAGTCGAACTCAAGACAACGTCGCTGCAGAATTCGAGCGTTAACCTTCTCCTCTTCTTCCTCCTCCTATTCCACCTCCCCTCCTCCCTCCTCCTCCTCCCTCCTCCTCCTCCTCCTCCTCCCTCCTCCTCCACCTCTTTTCTCCTCTTCCACCTCCTTCTCCTCCTCTGCGGGAGTCCACTTGTAAGGGACGTTTCGCAGAGAGTGTCAGCTTGTGCCACGGACGATGGCACCAACAAAGAAGCCCCTCAGCTCTGTCCTGTGTCAACTGTGACATCGGAGAAGGATTTCAGAATAAGGAGGAGGTGGGGGCAGGGGGACGGAGGGGGAGGAACCGAAGGGGAAGGGAGGGGATGGGAGGGAAAGGAGGGGAAAGAGGGGAAGGAAGAGAAGGAGGGGAAGGAAGAGGGGAAGGTAGGGGAAGGAAGGTGACCGGAGGGGAAGAGATAGAAAAAGAAAGATTGGGAGGGAGGGGAGGAGACGGGAGGCTACGGAAGGGGGGACGGGAAGGCAGGGAAAGGGACAGGGAGGCGACGGGTGGAGAGAGGAAAATTTGTATTTTGTCGCCGATAACAACCGCTTCTATCCTTTGGGGTAAAGCTGGTAAAAGAGACATTTAAAGAGAATATTGGGAAAAAAATTATCGTGTATTTCTTTTTCTTTTTTTTTCTTTTTCTTTTTTTTTTGGGGGGGGGGGGAGACAGGAGAGACAAGAAGAAACTAGAGGAGACCTCAGGGGACCTCAGGCGATGAGAAAGGACTATAGGGGACGGGAGTGGAAGGGAGGGGACGGAAGGGGGCGAGACGGAAGGGGGCGAGAAAGGACGGGATGGGACGGGGGGGACAGGGGGAGGGAGGATATGGGAGAAGACGGGAGCTATTAAAAATAGATAGCAGGAAAGAGAGGAGACGGGAGGTGAGGAGAGACAGAAGAGAGCGAGAGGGGACGGCAGAAAATCAGAAAAAATAGGAGAGGGAGGGAGAGGGAGAGGAATAAGAAGAGGAAGAGGGAGAGGGAGAGAAAGAGAGGGAGAGTGAGAAAGATGGGGAGAAACTGAGAGAGAAGGAGGAAAAAAAAGGGTTGAAGAAAAACAGACAGATAGAGAGAAAGGGGACGGATGAGAAAGACCAGAATGTTGCTGAAGCAAACAATAGCTAGAAAGACAGCAGGAAGGATAGTTTATGCCTGGGAAGAAAAAGAAGAGGAGAAGGAGATGGAGAAGGAAGAGGGGGTGAAGGAGAACGAAAAGGGGGAGGAGGAGGAGGAACAGGAGGAGGAGGAGGAGCAGGAGGAGCAGGAGGAGCAGGAGGAGCAGGAGCAGGAGCAGGAGCAGGAGGAGGAGGAGAAGTATAAGGATGAGGAGGAGCAGGATGAGGAGGAGGTGGAGGAGGAGGAGGAGGAACGAGGAGGAGGAGGAGGAGAAGCAGGAGGAAGAAGAGGAGGAGAAAAAGGAAGAGGCGCCAGAAGAAACAAGACGGGTTGGGCCCCCGGCGCGACCTGGATGAGATTGAAGGCAACCGAATAAATAGATTAGAACGTAAAGAGAAGAGAGCAGAAGCGAAGAGAAGCAAAAATAAGAAAATTGAAAAAAATGGGGAAAGTGAGTACAATATAAGGAGGGCTAGGAAAGGGAGGAGAGGGAAGAGGAGAAGAAGGAAAAAAGGAGAAGTAAGAGGAGCAGGATTAGAAGTAAAATGGACAAGAGGAAGAAGAAGAAGAAGAAGAAGAAGAAGAAGAAGAAGAAGAAGAAGAAGAAGAAGAAGAAGAAGAAGAAGAAGAGGACAAAGAAAAAGGAGGATAAGAAGAAGACATGTGAAAAACACAATCAATATGTGGAAGACACAAATAGAAAAGTAAAAATCATGGTTGAATAATTCCGAATCGTGTAAGAATGTGGAATATGATTTATAAAAGAAAAAAATAAATATTACTCAAATATCTTCTCACGACGAGAAATGATAAATAGATTTTTCTGAAAGGTGAATGAAATCGCTTTTACACCATATTGACCTGTACCTCAACTCTCAACATAAGGATACATCGAAATGGAATTTGACAAACAAGAAATCACCTGCAGGCACTCAGCTAATGAAGTCATCTCAACAGCTCTTAACGAGAGGATTTGACATTCTCTTCGTCTAACAAAATGAAATAACTAAGTATACAATATATATATAAACCTGTATCATAAATATGCAAGTCACAAAATATATAAAATATGAGAAAGAAGCGTCACATTAATAGAAGAAAACAAAGTCTTTTCGTCTTCACAGAAAACGGAAGTCGGGTCCAAAAGGGAAGAAACCGAATCCCAGAAAACGAGGTCAGCAGCTGCTGGCAAAGAGGCCGAGACTGAAGTCAGGATGTGTACTGAGGTCCCAAAGAGGCCGGTGCATAAGAAGAAAGCCGCAAAAAAAGGGGACAAGTGAACCCGGGGAGTCAAATGAGACTAGAAATAGAACTTTCGACTCCAGATGCTTAGGCCCTTGGCTGGAAGGTCTGTAGATGGGCTTCTACGAGAGGCCCGTGGCCAATAGGTGTGTGTCCATTGAGGCCTCAAGAATGTGGACAAGGATAGAGGTCACACTCGCATTTACTCAAGAAGCAAACTGAGGCCCACTTCCCGATGGTCACAAAAGACCTGGCTTTAAAGAGAGATAGAAAAAGAAAGAGAAGGAAAGAGAGAGAAGAGAGGATCCTTGACGAAAGAGGGAGACGAGGGAAAACAGAAAAATTAGTCAAAATCGAATCCAAGAGATGCATTCCGGCGCCGGCGGCAGGAAATTCCCCTTCAAAAAAGATCATTATCAGTATAACCGTACGAGACTAAGTTATCCGCAGCGCGAGGGTCGACACCCATGATGCCCGAATGAAGGGGACACAGAAAGAGAGAGGCAGAGAAGGGAAAAAGAAGAAAAGAAAGAAAAGAGAGAGAGAGAGAGAGAGAGAGAGAGAGAGAGAGAGAGAGAGAGAGAGAGAGAGAGAGAGAGAGAGAGAGAGAGAGAGAGAGAGAGAGAGAGAGAGAGAGAGAGAGAGAGAGAGAGAGAGAGAGAGAGAGAGAGAGAGAGAGAGAGCGAGAGAGAGAGAGAGAGAGAGATAAAGACAGAGAGAGAGAGAGAGAGAGAGAGAGAGAGAGAGAGAGAGAGAGAGAGAGAGAGAGAGAGAGAATCTGCATAAGTAAACGCAACTGAAACTATAGGAGCCATCATAAACACGAAAGAAACAAGAGAACACAGTTTCGATCTGAATGAAGCGCGTTCAAGCGACTTGAAATGTATGAAGATCAATGTTGAAATGAAAAAATAAGTGAACTAAAGAAATATAAAAACTTCTACAGATTTCTATTTCGTTGTCGATACCTAGCGCTTCTATCTCTGGAAGAGGTAGAGTCAAGAGATATGAGATAAGTGATCAGAAATCTCCCTTGAGTGGAGATTAACCACCAATCGTGAATCTAGTCAGTAGGGGTGATAAGTAACTCTCCTAAAACGCTGCACCGGAAACTTCTATAGACGGGCCAATGATATCTATGAGCATCGGCAAAACGGCTTTGACACGAAACAAATGAAGAACGCATCAATTTATCCGGTGGTACCAGAATAGAAGAATAAATAGATAAATAAGTGAATAAATGAATAAATGAATATATGAATCAATGAATCAATGAATCAATAATTAAATGTATAAACAAATAAGTGAATAAATGAATGAATGAGTAAATAAACAAATATGTAAATAAATAAATTAATAAACAAATAGATAAATAAATAAATAAATAAATATACAAATAAATAAATAAAAATTGTGGACGAAATAATACACGAGTAAGGACGAGAAAATAAATATTACGCACAAACAAACAAATAACAACAGAATTGAGATCCCACGGACGTCAGAAAAAATTCCAAGAACACGATAAGTTTAGTAAAGTCACGTTTAGCAGCGTGTATGGCAAGTTGTCGTTATGGTTGACATTATTGTCAAATATTTCTAAATAAACTGAAACGACTCTGATGATGGATTTTCCTGACGTAAATAGACGTCGATCAACAAAACAAACCTTACTGGTGACAGAGGGTGACAAAGGGTGAGAAGGGTGATAACATTTTGCAACAAAACAAAAGTATTGGTGAATACAAAAATAAATAAACCAGTTAATAAATATTCAAATAAATGAATGAATGAATAAATGAATGAGATAAACTAAAATAGAATGAAATAGAAATATAAACAACACAAGAACACAAACAATAAATTGATAGAAGAAACATCGATTTGTTAAGAAGAAAAGGAACATTTATTTATGACAAGACAGGAAAATTATTTCGTTATAAACATTAACTAACATTTAAGCGGTAATGATGTCAACAGATTTGATTTAGCTCACGTCACTTTCGATAATTATCATCCCTCTGGCATCTTTGCGGATTCCATTCTTCCTAACGTTAAACAATTCTATTCAGCTAAGTGCAAATCACTGGATTAAAGATGCTAATGATCAATGAGGACACGTTGATCACTAAAAACAAAGCTGAAAATGTTGCTGAAACAAAAGATTAACGAGAAGGAATAAAAAACGTTAGTTTACCGCAACATCGGAACGTTGACCAATGACAAACAGAAATGTTGATTTATGAAAGAATAACGTTGATTAATAAGAATAAAACAGAGACGTTGTTTAATGAGGACAAAACAGAAACGTTGATTTATAAGGAAGAAACGTTGATTGATAAGAAGAAACGTTGATTGATAAGGGAAAAAAAACAGAAGCTGATTTACAATGACAACAATGGAAACGTTGGTTTGCAAGGACAAAACAGAAATATAGATTCAAAAGGGCATTAGGGAAACGATGACAGATAACAACAAAACACAAATGCTGTTTCCCCCAAAGCGTGTTTTGCTTTGCGAAGTCATCTCGGGTCATCTGAGGTCATGTGAGCTCCTATACGATATTATGCTCCACTCCCTCTTTCTGTATGGCGACATGTGATTTTCTTCAGTCTTAAGAGGCACCATCTGCTCATCTTATCGTCTTCTTTCAACGGGTTATCTATTTATGCATCTCCACATGTCAGCTTCAAATTAGTGTTACCGGAAGAAAATGTTTTAGACAAATAACTTCACTACAATAGTAACCCCTAAAATGAATAGATTTATCATTCTCCGACGTTAACTAGAACAAGAACAAGAATAAGACCAAAAACAAGTATAAGTATATAAGTATAAGTATAAGTATAAAAGAATATGTATAAGTATATGTATGGGTATAAGTATGGGTATAAGTATAGATTTAAGAATAAATATCATATAAGAATAAGAATAATTACCGAGGGCTCCTATGAGACGTAAGAATATCTATGATATAATAATTTTCCTCCTTAGTAGAATAAAATCCCTTGGCGGCAGAAGAAATAATGATTATAAATGACTCCAGGCTACAATGTGACCAACCCCAATACGGCCAACAACTGAGTAAACACCGACTGCCAACAACCAGGGGGTTCACACCGGGTGTCATTTAGCTTCGACAGAGATCTTCACAAGACATGAAAGAAAGCAACCCGCCACAAGACACAAAAGCAAGAAAGCGGGCTCAGAACACACAGGAGATTAGAAAGCGACCAACCAGTAGCAGCTGGTTGAGTTGACGTTAGCGCCAGCTGCCACGACAACCTCGTAATCTTCCGGCTCCTCGGCCGGAGCAGTTTCCGGGGAAATATGGACACAATAAGCCGCCACCGGACCGAATCTGGAACGTTAATTCCGGCCGGTTCACGGATATATCTCCAGCACGATGGGACCTACACGCAACTAGATTAACCCCCCTCAACCCTCAACTCTCCCCTACCCCCTCCCACCCACCAAGAGTCACGCACAGTTGAATAAAACCGCCTGGCGACAGTGAATGAGAGGGTAAGTGCCCTTCAGACATGAAGAACTTTACACGTTTCATTTTGGTTAGCTTCAAACAGAATTTTATTCCGTTCATGGAAGGCCACTGAGGTCAAGAAATCAGATGGAATATGGAATAATAGCGACATGCATTTTTTGTTTTCAGTATTTTTAACTAGTGTATAGATACATATACATATGCAAGATAACCACCATAAAAAGAAACGACTGGAGCAGAGGGCTTTCGTGTATTACATCTTCAGTGCAGTGCAGAAATACATAGAGAGTACAAACATAATATACAGCAGGGAAAAGGGAACGTGGACACAAGGGATTCATGTGTCAATGGTGGGAGAAAGTGGTGACCAAATATCATAGAAATGTAAGAAGCTCTTCATGGCCAAAAGTTGAGGGTCAGATGTCTAATAATTCTTACATTTGGAACATATTTGCTATTTCTTTACAAATATAAGTATCTATTCTATGCAACCCTAGATTAAGATTAAAATTAGTACGATTTGTGGATTTGATTAAGCTACTTTCAATGATGTTCCTTTTGGCAATGTTATTGTTCAAAGTAATCACACTAGCACTATTCCAATTGGTAGGGTGATTAAGAGTGCTGAGATGTTCAAAAAACAACATTTGAATCATTCCCATCATTTACACATTTTTTATGATGTTTAAATCTAACAGATAGGTCTTTTGTCGTTTGACCAATGTAGAACTCATTACATATTCTACAAGGAGTATCAATGGAATTGTTGATAAGTTACTGTTTAATAGTGTTGTTATTACTGAAGGCTACATTGATATTAAAATGCTTCAGTAAATTAGAGACGCTAGATAACTTTTCTTGGTAGGATGACAGTTTCACGCCTGTAGAGGTTGTACGTCTCTAGATGTAGAGGGGAATCAAAGTATTCTTCGTTCAACCAGTTTAATGGTCAGCTCTCTTCTGATACAAAAACTGTTGGCAAGTCCTGAGGAAAACTCCTGAGGTTGCCAGACATCTCTAACAATTTTACATAAAAGGTGGCACCCTCGAGATGTTGCCAGAAAGGAACATATACAAAATGGTGACAGTCTCCAGGGGTTGCCAGAAAGGAAAATACAAAGTTAAGAGAACGTTGAGACGGTTTCTCTGGAGGTCCAAGGCGTGAAATCTCACAGCAGGACGTCTAGCTTCGCGTAACGGGACACCACGAAGCTTCGTAGGACTGCCTGGCGTCCTGGACCTTTTCTCCCAAGCGGTCACCTTTGGGGTCATAAAATAGGCCTGGCGAGTTATTCTGAGTGCCTGGCTGAAGAGATTTTGAAAGTTGTTCCCTTCACGGTTGAAGTGATGAAGTGCCATGGCGCCAATAACACCCAGGGTGGTACACATTCCCCTTTATATTGATCCCCTTTGCTCTGTATATCCCTGAAGACGAACCGCGGACAGGGTTACAGGATTCAAAACGTAGGAATAAAATTACATCGATGACTACAGCGCTTACTTTCTTCTATACAATGGATCCTGGAATCCAGATCTCCACGAATATATATATATATATATATATATATATATATATATATATATATATATATATATATATATATATATATATATATATATATATACTGTATATATATGTATATATATTTGTATATATATATATATATATATATATATATGTATACACTGTATATATATATATATATATATGTGTGTGTATATGTATTTGTATACATATAGCTGCAATATAGCATTCACTATAACATGTTGATACAGCTGTAGAATAATGTAGTATATAAATAATGGCACTACTCTGATATGGTACTCACTCATACTTTTTTGTTACCATTTAACATTATTATGTTGTTCCTTTGCTTAATGCAATGTTCCTTAATGTGATAGTGCTCAATTTTTGGTCTCAATATCCTATGTGTTACGAACATTTGAGTAATATTAGCAAAACTATAAAAAAAAATTATGTTTCATATGTGTACTGACTGGTATTACTCATGATTGTCTCTGGAATCCTTAGCCCCCTACGTATGTTGTTTGTGTAATTTAGTGTAGAATAACAATCTAATGAGGACCACAATGGAAATAAGTGTACATGCTTTTTTGTGTTATCCTCGGCAATTTGCAATCATTATTTCGAACTATGTGTTCTTGTCATTATCTGCACTTCATGTATATTGATTCTTTGCCAAATAAATTTATTTATATTTATTATTATTTATCATTATATATTAAATAACGTAGATGTAGAAGTACATGAGTAAAATAAAACTTAAACACACTTTCGCAGAAAAATAAGCCGAAATACAGAGTAAACCATATATTTCGAACATTGACTGTGATCCTCTTTAGTAGATACAAACATAGAGTAGTAAACAAGATGATATATACAGAGGTAAATTACGGCAAAAGGGAACTAGGAAAACCTCAAGTCGCGTGCTCTTGATGGGGTTGGACATTTTGTTCCTTAGAGATTTTGTTTACCGACAGGTTGGTGATAGAATCTGGTGACCATTGACCTTTTGATGTGTTAGAATTTGGAAAATGTTTGATGAATGAAGATTGAAAAAATGTTCATTTGAAACTACAATGTGATCTATAAACTATGGCTGCATTCCTCCAATCTATTCGGTAATCTGACAGACTCAAATGGAGGAATACCGCTGAGTTTTCTTGGCCGTATTTTTCATAGTTTTTATGCTCATTTATCGTTGTGGGTAGGTCACGTCCCGTTTGCCCCCAGAACACTTGGTCACAATCAAAACATGGTAATTCATATACTCCTGCGTTGTTATTCTCAGGAAGTTCAGTGATGGGCATTTACCACTTCTCTGAAAATACTATTAGGACAAATAAATGTGATTTTGATTTATTTGCTAAGTTATATTTTTGAAGCGGTATGGATGGAATCATCATATGGAAGTCTAATACTTGATTTGTCCCGGACAAATTTAGTGTTTAGAGTCTGATGATCTATAATAACTGGGTTTGAGTCTATTGAGGGCTCTTGTCAAAAACCAGTCCTGCTAACCTACTCTTAGTAACTGAGTACGCACTAATTCAATTTCACAATTAAGAAATTCCGGACTACAGATTCTCAATCCTCTTAAATAAAGGCCCGAAGCAACAGTATTATATGTTATGTGGATGATTACTAAAAAAAAAAGTGTAAATAGTTGTCCGTATGAGAAGGCTTTCTGTAGACCGAAAAGGACAAATGGTCCGGACATCTGATCACTAATATATGTAGGAAAGTTATTCTTCCTTCAATTTTCCATTCTACTTTAAATTGAATGCTATGTGCTAAGTTGAGCTTGTCAAGAAAAATATCCCAGATAGTAAATACATCATCAACATATCTGAACCAGGTAATAGTACGCGCTCAAAGTACTCCATGTACAAATTCTCCAACACCGGAGACAGGTTAGAACCCATTCTGTATTCGTATCTTTGCCCGAA
>NC_134798.1:3561456-3581456 GCF_046742065.1 Oratosquilla oratoria
TCATCATCAATATCATCATCATCATCATCAATATCATCATCATCATCACCATAATTGTCATCATCATAATCATCATCATCATCACCATAATTGTCATCATCATAATCATCATCATCATCTCCATCATTGTCATCAAACAGCACTATAAGTTTTCCTCGTTTTCGTTTCGATTATTATTCACCACATGATTACCACCCCATAATACATTTATCATCACTTCCAGCATCATTTACACCTTCATAACCACCAATTACACCACAAAATTTCTATCATCACCGCTTCTACTATCATTACAAAGAAATCAGGGTTGTCATCACCATCAATGTAGAGGTATTATCACCATAGATATAATGACATCATCACCACAAAATTAGGGTCATCAGCACCACCTAACTTGAGAGATCACCACCACCAAATTAAGGGCCCGAAATATCCCCCATCTCACCTCCGACCTCTGCCATGATTAACGTTTAACCCCATCCTTCATTTTCATCCTTATAACACGACACGTCCACTCCTCCTTCCCCACCACCTTCTCCACTTCCTCCTCCTCTTCTCCTCCTCCTCCTCCTCCTATCTTCCTCCTTTCCTTCCTCATCTTCCTCCTCCCTCCTCATCCTCCTTCCTCTCTTCCTCCGCCCCCTTTTTCCTACTCCTCTTTTCTCTTTTTTCGATTTTTCTTACCAGTTACTGTCATTGATTGATGACTTTGTTAGACCGTCGTTATCTTAAACATTGTCAAAATTCTATAGTACTTGGAATGTCCATTATGTCATCAATAACCGGTGTTTATATCCTTAGAGGAAAATGTGTGTTCTTATAAATTGTATATGAGTTAGTAGTTTTACTTGTAGTTTATTTCTATTCCTCGTAGTTCTGAGGAGGTTCGCAGAAAAGAAGGCTAGTACATGTTAATAAATATCATCAATCTTCTTAGAGTTAAGATCAATCCACAAGCATAAAGAAATATTCGTGACTGGTCGGCAGGGGTGTTATTAGTCTTTGAAATACTGAATATGGATTAGTAGTTGCAGTAGTAGGAGGAATATTGGTAGAAATTAACTATCATATAACTCCCTTTTCCTCCTTCTTCCCACTCTTCTTCCTTCTCCTCTTCCTCCTCCCACTCTTCTTCCTTCTGCTCTTCCTCCTCCCACTCTTCTTCCTTCTCCTCTTCCTCCTCCTCCTCCTCCTTCTTCCCGCTCTTCTTCCTTCTCCTCTTTCTCCTCCTCCTCCTCCTCCTCCTCCTCCTCCTCCTCCTCCTCCTCCTCCTCCTCCTCATCATCATCATCATCATCATCATCATCACCATCATCATTGTTGTCGTCGTCATCGTCATCATCGTCACATCGTCATCACCGTCATCATCATCCTCGTCCTCTTCCTATTCCCCTTTGTTCTTAATACCCATTATCCACCTCTTTGTCCTCATCCTCCTCATCCTGTTTGTATTATTAATTTCTTCATCTGTTTTCTTTCATCGTCACCACTGTCACATCGTCATCACCATCATCATCATCTTCGTCCTCTCCCTGTTTCCCTTTGTTCTTAATACCCATTATCCACCTCCTTCTCCTCATTCTGTTTGTATTATTAATTTCTTCATCGGTTTTCTTCCACCTCCCCATCAAACTCCAAATCCTTTTCCTCATCTTCCTCATCCTCATCCTCACCCTCTTCCTTCTCCTTTTGACATTTTCCAATTGTCTAGTGCCTCCTCCTAACCGCATTCCCCTCCTCCTTTCTCCCTCCCCCTTCTCTTTCCCTGCCCTCGGCATTACCTCTCCCTGTCGTCGCCACCTCCACATGCCACCTTCCTTTTCGTCTCCTCCTTTCCCTGTTCTCCCTCTTCCTCCTCCCCTTACCCTACACTTCCCCTCCCTTTACCTTCCCTACTGCTCTATTTTTCCTTCTCTCATGGTCTTATGTTCCCCTTTCCTTTCCTCTCCCCAACACTACACTTCATCATCTTGGCTTCCTTTTTCCTTCCTTTCTCATCTCTCTCCTTTGTGCTCTCATCTACCCTCTCCCATCTCCTCTCTCCCTTCCCTTCCCATCCTCTCCCACAGTCACATCTTCTCAAACTTTGTCTTCATTTCTTTATTCCTTCAACGACTTCTGCACCAAGAACCGAATGACCCTATCATTCTGATTACCGCCAGGTTATCTCATTCATCTCTGAGGATTTCCTTCCAAAAGTCTTATGTAGTCAATAGTTTGAAGATTTCAGTGATACCTCTACGGATCAAAGCCCAGCAGTATTCTGTTATGATTCCAAACTGATTTTCACTCAAATAAGAATACTAGTTACCCTGACATTCTACTGTTCTCTGTTTGTTTTTTTTGTTTTTTGTTTTTTTTATCTCTCTTCCATAATGATACAATCACATCGGAACGACATTAGCCCCAAGGATAGAAATCCAGAATATCGATATTTCCGGCTAGCCGCGGAATACGAATCACCTCTTACATGCAACTGAGGAGGCAGCTCTACCCTGAAGGGGCTCTCGATCCAATATGAACCTTTCTCGGTAGAGTTTTGCTTCTGTCAGATACATACAATCGACTTCATTTGGCGCGAATGAAAACCATTAAGCATGGCACCATGTTGAAGAGGTTAATGCTATGACAATGCAACATTAACCTTCCTGCAATATATGTTGCATTAACTGATGGTGTCATTCGGAATTAGAAGAATCGTTTATCTTTGCAACAACAGCAAAAAGACTTGAAACTTTCTTTCGTTCCATTTATTTTTTTCTTTCGTTGTAAGCTGTGAAGCTATTTGAATATTATTTATATTTCATTTTTTTTTAATTCATCTTTAATTCTTAAATTATCATATTGGGTTTTATTTTACTCCATTTTCTTGTTTGTCATACACTGTAGCTATATGAATATTAATTTTTCTACTTTTTCAATTCATATTTATTCATTTATTTATCATAATGATGGGAAAGAACAAACGACATACGAATGGATAAAAAATGTACAAAAGCTGAATGGTTTCACAACAAAAGATAATTCTTTAAAAAAAAATCAAATTAGTTTTATCGAAAGTTATAAGCAAGTGATCGTCTGTTTAAGTGACTATGTACGATCTACCGTACGTTCGCCTTTCACATACATGTCATAACGTAACACGTGTGGATGTGATGTACACGCATGCGTGCGAGCATGCGTGTGGAATCCCCACCCGTACTGTAACTGTCTGTCTTGTTTAAGAGCTATGGGACGAATTAAGGTATTGGACGTATGTGGTAAGAGACAGACATAGAGATAGACAGATAAATAGACATAGATACATAGGCAGATAGATATACATACATACATACGTACATACATACATACATACATATATACATATATACATACATACATACATACATACATACATACATACATACATACATACATATATACATATATACATACATACATACATACATACATACATACATACATACATACATACATACATAAACAGAAAGAGAGCGACAGGGAGAAAGCGAGAGAACGGAGAGTGAGAGAGAAAAAGAGAGATGGAGAGAGACCGAGAGAGAAAGTGAGAGCGAAAGAGAACGAGAGCTAAAGACAGCGAGAGAGTGCGAAATCTAGAGAGAACAAGAGAGAGCGAGAGAGAGCTACAGAGAGCGAGAGGGTGCGAGAGCTAGAGAGAGCAAGAGAGAGCGAGAGAGAGAGAGAGAGAGCTAAAGAGAGCGAGAGGGTGCGAGAGCTAGAGAGAGCGAGAGAGAGAGAGAGCTAAAGCGAGCGAGAGGGTGCGAGAGCTAGAGCAAGAGAGAGCGAGAACGTCACCCCTATCTTACCCTATCACCTTTAAACGAGGCCCGTGCTATGCCTGCCTCCCTCCCTCCCTCCCTCCCTCCCTCCTCGGAGCCCTGGTAGTGATTGGAAGACTGTCCCGAGGTAATCCTCCATTTTTTTTTTCTACGGCCTTTGCGGTGGAATAAAATCCTCAAAGGCGGGTTCGGATTGGATTAATTATGTAAATCGCCACGTGACAATCGGACGAATGATGGGAAACGCCATCCGGGTCTAGATCCGGACTCGGGTCGGGCGGACACCCAAGGCGAACCCGGGTCGCTTGGCCGCTGCCTTAAATGTCAGCAGCGAGTATGTGAATACAAATAGAAATAATGAAAATTAAAATTAAAATAATGATAACATGGATAAATAGATAAGTGATAACTAAGTAAATAATTAAATAGATAAAAAAAATTGATTAATTAGATAAAAAAAACAAATCAATATATAAAGATATGAATAAAATCAGAGTCGAAGAAAACAAATTAACTTAATGAATCAATATAAATGAATGAATAAATAGATAAATATTAAAGGCCTCACTATCTTCACTTAACCAAAGTACCTGTGAAATTCATGTTACACATTAAAGCTACAATTACATTCACTCTTACATTCACATCAACATTAGACCTATATCATATATTTGATCCTTCATCTTCCATCTTTCATACAAACGGTCAAGGTAAACACCCCAGAAACCCGGTTTCTATCGGGTTTCTATTAGCAAGAAACCAAGAAACCTCTCAATCCTTATCGACTGGCACAGAAACCCGTAGAATAAACAAATATTATACCTAATTTACTGTGGTGGAATTTTGTTGAAATATTTTTGCCAGAAAATATTTTTGAGAAGTTTAAAGTTATGCAAGTGCGTTTTGGGTTCTTGGCCTGTATTGTACACTGGTACACCACTCATTCAAGTGGTGGCAGCACCGTCGCCGTGACCAACTTGTGTGTACCGTATTGACTCACTTATAGGCGCATTTAGACCTACTTCTGGCCATGCCAGCTGAATAACTTCAAATATCACAACAAAGTTATGTCGCAGCACATTGGTAAAATAATACTGATGACCCACTTTCGGAGAAGAATAAGCGAAAGTATAAAGATCTGTATATTTCGATCACTAACTGCTGAAGAGGATCACAGTTAGTGATCGAAATATACAGATCTTTATACTCTCGCTTATTCTTCTCCGAAAGTGGGTTATCAGTATAACTTTAAATATGTTGAAGCCGCTAAATAAAAATAGCACCTGTAAAAAACCTATAGATATGGGCTACATAAACATGATAAATGTACGATGATCATATTTGTATAGTATTACCCCTTTATCAATATGATAATAAAATATGATCAAGTAGGACTAGATGGAAGAGATAAGCTATTCAACTTAATGATTGGACCAATTACTGTTACGTTGACACTATAGACACCACCGCTGGTTCTCTAACGGACAGAGGTCTTCTTGGAGACTGCGTTTGATAAAATATTAAACATCTCCATTTGTATATCATGGGGTCGGGCCGTCTATCTATCTCGTGTATGATGTATTACGTCGAATACATGAGTCTTATCTTAGCAGGCGAGGAACCCAAAACGCACTTGCATAATTTTAAACCTCTCAAAAAATTTTGCTGGAGAAAATATTTCAACAACATTCCACCACAGTAAATAAGATATATTACTTGTTTATTCTACGGGTTTCTGTTCCAATCGATAAAGATTAAGAGGTTTCTTGGAGGTTTCTAGTCCGCCACCAATAGAAACCCGATAGAAATAGGGTTTCTGGGGGTGTTTACCTTGACCCGGTGTAAAGGCAAATACACACACATATCTAGATTATACATCCCTGGAAGTAAGTGTGGAAATAAAAATTACTGCAAAGGGATACAAAGTATCTTTGGAGAAAATCTCAAAAAGATGACTGACGAATCACTTATTGGTTAGTGAGACAATTACAAAACCAAAAGACGAAAGCGTCTGAGTATCGATCATAGACAATTTGTCCTTCTACTAACTCTACATAGAGGAAGAAATTATGAAAATTAATAGAATGACTCCTCCGTCCTAGATCAGAATAAGCAGCAATATGCAATCCTTGTGTAGTCTCTGCACAAACTGCAGAACAACAACAAGGTCAAGAAGCGACCAAATTGGTACCTAGCCTTGCTAATAAACTGTATGAGGAGAGACTGGAAGGATTCGACGGGGTATTGATACAGAAAATTAGTAGTAACATAATCATAATCGTAGTGTTCAAGTCACAAAAGGGTTGGACAACGCTGACAGAGATCATTTGATTTAAGAAAGTATCATGAGGTCACGGACCGCATGTCAAAATGTAAGGAACCTACACCAGGAGGCGCCTAGCTGCGCCCGAAGTTGCCACCTTCGCCCTATGCTCTTCTTGGAGAGGAGTGCGGAATTCGAACCCAAAACTAAGCGAATGCGAAACCAGTATGCTCCCTATTATACCATCAGAGACAGCATTATAAAAGGATAACAAGTAACACAGTCTTCCGAGCAGATGCGTTAATTCCAAGAAGAGTCTACATGATAAAGTTAAATCAAAAAGGATTACAGAACTAGTTACGTTGAATGAAGAAAATAAGAAGGAATTTCACTTCCTTTCCAGTGCACCACACGCACAATCACATATAAACAAACACACACACACACACACACACACACACACACACACACACACACACACACACACACACACACACACACACACACACACAAACAACGCACGCACCGGCAGTGTAAGAGGAGAAACCTTCCTATATACTTAAATCTCAATAATCTACCGCGAGGATACAGAAACACGTACGTTCCCGACACGTGTGGCTTATGTACGACCAAAAGCACTAGATATCAATTTACTGACGATAAATATTGCACACACACGAACACACGCATGCACATATAAATAAAAAACACAAATGTATATAGAAATAGACACAAGCGCATAAAAATAAAGAATGATAGAAGACAAACACACCCATAAAACAAAAAAATTGCAGACCACAAACATACAGTAGTTAGACAATATTATCAGTTAAAAGGACAAGAGTTCGTGGATACAGAAACCTAGCCACAGAAAGACTAACACAGAGACACAGAAGAAATGAGTCTGCTACGCAAGCACAAGAAAATGAGACACAGAGAAGGACAGGCAAGCTGGCTGACAGGCAGAGAGGACGAGGCGAGAGGAGGGAGAAAAAAGGGGTCAATGTGGAGAGAAAAAAGGACAATGAGGAGGAGGAGGAGGAGGAGGAGAAGGAGGAGGCAAAAGGAGATTATGAAGAGAAAATGAGCGGGGGAAGATTTATATAACGGTCCCGTGCAACGATGAAGGAACATCAAGGGGGGAGGGGGAGGAGGAAGAGAGAGAGAGAGAGAGAGAGAGAGAGAGAGAGAGAGAGAGAGAGAGAGAGAGAGAGAGAGAGAGAGAGAGAGAGAGAGAGAGAGAGAGAGAGAGAGAGAGAGAGAGAGAGAGAGAGAGAGAGAGAGAGAGAGAGAGAGAGAGAGAGAGAGAGAGAGAGAGAGAGAGAGAGAGAGGTGATGGAGGGAGAGTAGGGGAGGAAGAGTTGACGACAGAGGCCACGGAGGAGCGGGAGTGAGGGGGTAGATGTGTGTGTGTGTGTGTGTGTGTGTGTGTGTGTGTGTGTGTGTGTGTGTGTGTGTGTGTGTGTGTGTGTGTGTGTGTGTGTGTGTGTGTGTGTGTGTGTGTGTGTGTGTGTGTGTGTGTGTGTGTGTGTGTGTGTGTGTGCGTGTGTGGGTGGGCAAGGGGGGTCAGCGGCAATTAGGAGCGAAGAAGAAAAAAAGAGTCAAAAAGCTGAAAAGAGACATTTGGGGAGAGAGAGAGAGGACAAAGAGCTATTGTAGAGAGGATGTCGAGGGAGAGGAGGGGGAGATGAGATGATGGGTGAGGGGAGGGGGAGATAAGATGGGGGAGAGCGGGGTGGGGGCGGGGGCGGGGGGTGTAGGGTAATCCACAGGGAATGAAGGAGGGAACAATGAGAGTTGGTAAAGGAGTGGGGCGGAGTGGAGTGGAGAGGCAGAGCAGAAGTAAGGAAGGGAAGAAAAGGGAAGGGAAGGGAGAGAAAAGGAAGGAAGGAAAGAGAATTGAATGGAAAGTGGAGAGAACTAAAGGTAAGGGGAGAGAAGGGAAGGAAAGACGAGACAAAGGGAACGGAGGGAAGAGAAGAGGAGAGAAGGGGAGAAGATGGGAGGGAAGGGGAGGAGAGGGAGGAGAGGGGAGGGAGGATTAAGGGAAGGGAAAGAAAGGCGATGGGAGGAGAAGAGTAAAATAAGGAAGTGGAGGGGAAAGGCATGAATAAGGGAGGAATGGAGTGATGGCATGAGGAAAAAACAGGAGGGACAAAGGTTAGAAAGGAAGGAGACAAGAAGGGAGGAAGGATTGCGAGGAAGAAAGTGAGGGGTGGGGAGGGAGGGAGGAAGAGAAGGGAAGGGGGGAGAGGAGGGGGGAGAGGGCGGGGTGGGGAGGGAGGTAGGGAAAGGAGGGAAGGACGGAAGGACGGGAGGACGGAAGGAGGTATGGAGAGGAGAGAAGGAGAGAAGGAGTGAAGGAGAGAAGGAGAGAAGGAGAGAAGGAGAGAAGGAGAGAAGGAGAGAGGGAGAGGAGAGAAAGAGAGAAGGAGAGAGAAGAGAGAGAGGGAGAGAAAGAAGTAGAGAGGGAGAAATGATAGAGCGAGGGAGGGAGGGAAGGAGAACGGGAGAGAGTGGAGAAAGGAAAAAGGAAGAGAGGGGTGAGAGGGAGCAAGGAGATGGAGAGAGGGAGGGAGGGAGGGAGGGAGGGAGAAAGAGATAGGAAGGGAGTGGTGAGTAGGAGGCTTCGGCAGCGTAGGAGGGGAAAAAGGCCCTGGAGGAGGGTGAGTGAAGACTGAGAGGAAAAGGGTTTAAAAGTGAAGGAAGAGAAGGAAGAGGAGGAGAAGGAGGAGGAGGAGAAAGAGGAGGAGAACGAGGAGGAGAACGAGGAAGACGACGAGGAGGAGAACGAGGAAGACGACGAGGAGGACAAGGGAAATGATGAGAAGAAGGAAGAAGAATAGGAGGAAGAGGTGGAGGAAGAGGAAGAGGAGTAGGATGATGAAAAAGAGGAAGAGGAATAGGAAGATGAAAAGGAGGGAGAGAGTTTTCTCCATTTCAACACGAAGGGTCATGTCCTGAGCCGAATAAAATCGTCTGGCGTTGGCCATAATAAAACCAGCAAAATCAGCCACAGTTTTGCAAATTGAAAGCTCTCATCCACTTCAGCACGAGTCTATTTCACCTTGTAATAAAATCCCCTGGCGTCAGAGAGAACAGAGAGAGAGAGAGAGAGAGAGAGAGAGAGAGAGAGAGAGAGAGAGAGAGAGAGAGAGAGAGAGAGAGAGAGAGAGAGAGAGAGAGAGAGAGAGAGAGAGAGAGAGAGAGAGAGAGAGAGAGAGAGATCGCAATGTACGTTGTAACATATGCGTGTGTTATTTTGGACTAGGTGACGTAGGGAGTGATGAGCAGTTTCGTTGTATACTTTATTCTAGTGCAGGTTCGTGTGTCAGACGCAGATGTCACGTGGTGGTCCACGAAGTGGGGGACCGACCGCGAAGGCCTAGTAACGTATAACAAGATGAGTACAGAGAACCAACTAACTGACCGGCCTGCCCGCTTGGGGTAGGCAGTATATATACAAGGGACTGACCGACACCATGACCAGACACGACCTAATTGCGGTGACCCTTTCTGGCCTTTCCGACCACTGAGTCAGATCAACTACCACACAACTCTACAATGCATGAAATTTGCTCTTTACGCAAAGCATGTTTGTGGGGTACATGTACTGTATACCACAACGTCCACTGTTATAGTTCTTTTTCTTCAGTTATGATCTTATTTCTAGGTGAATAAGAATTATCTTTTCTTCTATATCAATCTTCTGTTAATCTTAGCACACAGCACTCTACAAAGCTCTTGCAAGGAATCCCGTCAAGAACACTTAATTTGGGTCCTAGAGCAGTTCTAAGTAACATCATGATTTCATTAGTCCAATGATCGTTAACTTTATATTTAAGAATATCTAAGGGCGCGTTCTTACAACCGTAAACCAATTAGATTTTCTCTCCCACCCTTTCTTCAATCAGATCCGCCGTTACAACTCCGCATGCAATATTGCTTACTCAAACAATCTCGAATTCACTGCACACTCACCCAGGTCACACCAACAAAAGTAAAACCTTCATACAGCAATAAAATTGGGTCCCCAGGCAGTTTTTATAAACATAACGCTGAGAGCAAAGTTATACAGTTCCTAGCATTCTCGCCTTCGAACTGTTGTTTACCAAACAGTCGATTTAAAAAAAATAATTCTCACTATCTACCCCTATTTCTACCTCACTTGTCTACCTATATGTACGAGCCTCTTACAAAAATAGATTTAAAAAAAAATCTACACCGAAGCACGCTTTTCCTGCTTTGTTTTGGCAACTCGTTAGTCGGTTTCCAATGACTATAATAGTATAAGCGGAAGGCGTCTATCTCATATATTATTTCTTGCAGAGGGCTTCTTTAGTTCTAATTATTCGCTGCAGTGGATGGTCTAAGTTCTGTAGAACTTGTCCATAGCCGTTTATAATCTCCGATCTGGATTTCGGTTCAACTGAGCCTTCTTCAAGGAGTGATACTGCTGTCACGGATGGGTGGTACTTAAGCACTGGTTACCGCTTTACCAATCAATGATATCAATATCACTTCCACTACGGCAAATACTCAGAACTAAAGAAACAATCTGCAAGAAAATTATTAACGCAGCAAGTAGCATCACCTTTAATGAAATTTGCCTATTAGAAGTCTTGCTGCTTGTCTAGATTTTAAAATAAATTATGTAAAGTGCGTCGGAACTGTGAGTGAAATCGAAACTTGAGCGCCCGACTGTGCGAACGGGGAAAGCACACGTGGGAGTGACTGGATTCGGCCCCCCACGCCATTGGAGGATCAACACGCGTGGAGGCGTAATTAATGTGGAGGATGGAGGGATAATGTTTTGACGAAGTGGAGGGACGGGCCTCCATCACCATCTACTCCGGTGGAAAGCTTTAGGGAATTTATTCTGGCTGGGAAATACTGAAGGGTGATTTTATTCAGATAAGGGAAAGATTTATTGACGTCAAAGACAGATGAGGCTTTCCCTCTTGCTTTTTTCCCCCAACCCTCCCTCCTTCATTATCTCCTCCCTTTTCCTTTCTTTCCTCGTACCTTAATCTTCTCCCACACACCACACTTTTCTCCCCTTAATATTTCCCTCCATCTCTCTTTCCTTTTTCCCTCCATTACTCCCTCTCCCAATTCCCCCTCCCTTCACTCCACTCTCCCTTCCTACTCCCTCTCTCCCTTTCCCTTCTTGCCTTCCTTTCATCTTCCTTTCCTCCTCCCTGCTCTCTCTCCCGATTCTCCCTCACTTCCTGTTACCTCCATTCCTGTTCCTTCCCTCCCTTTCCCTTCCCTCTATCCTCCCTTTATCTTCCTACTCCTTCCCCCTCTCCCTTTTCCCTCTTCCCTTCCATCCATCTTCCCTTCTTCCATACCCCCACCCCCGCGCGCCATCCATATATCCCTTCATCCTCCCTTTTCCTTCTTCCCTTCCCTTTACCTCCTTTCTCCCCCTCCCTTCCCTCCTCTCCCCTCCCCTTTCGCCCTCTACATCTCCCTGACCACTACCGTATATCGCGTGCTACGCCCGACTACGCCCGAGTCCCAGCGTCTGATCTGTAACAGTGGGCCTCATTATCAGGGCTGGCGTTTCTTGTTGTAGTACTGTAGGCGATTTCTACTTATATTCCTGCTCCTATTTTTTCCCTAACCCCGGCGACCCTGATATATATGTGTGCATATATATATATATATATATATATATATATATATATATATAAATATATATATATATATATATATATATAGATATATATATATATATATATATATATATATATATATACATACATACACACACACACAAACACACAGACACACACACACACACACACACACACACACACACACACACACACACACACACACACATATATATATATATATATATATATATATTAATATATATATATACACGAACATACACACGTACAAACACACACACACACACAAACACATATATATATATATACTATATACATATATATACTCTATACATATATATATACATATATATATATATATATATATATATATATATATATATACAATATATACATATATATATACAGTATATACATATATCAAGGACTACTATTACAGAGGACGTGCGCACCCAGATCCCTGGGTCCGCCAGCGGAGGCCATTGCTTTCTTTGTAACCCAACATTCTATATTGGACAAATATATCAAAACTAGAAACCTAACATTGTATATAGGACAAATATATCAACTATTGACTTATTCAATGCAGTATAAGTTAATATAAATTTTTATAGTGAAATAAACTATTTTTAAGGCACTCTTATGTTTTGAGATGCCAATTTTAGCCGGACTTAACAGGTATTATTGTATGAGCATAGTGGACACCAGGGTTGGTAATTTTTTTTTTTTTTTTTATCTTTTTGAAAATATAAAAAATCTATTTTTTTATTCAAATAAAATTTATTTGATTTAAATAGATTTCTTTTTTATAGATTTTCAATATTGTGGGATTGCTATCTGATGTGCGATCTGATTGCTAAAGGACATTTTTAGCATATCAATATAAGGAGCAGTGTTATATAGACTTGCCATAAGTATACAAAGAACGGTATAAGCCTACATGTAGTATATATCACTGAGCAGCCCACAACAAGTTTCAACAAGATTCTTGTTGAAACTTGTTCTAGGTAAGCAGCTTCTCACTGAGTCAGTTGCTGCTTTGGAATCAACCAGGAAGGATGTCTTCTGGACGTGGCAGAGAGGTTCCCTCAGGCAGAAAAATGATCCTGTCTGAAATAATTTTGAAAAACTACCAACAACTTCTGGCAAAGGGTATCGACCTAATGCAAAGACTGCAGCCAGGAACTACAATGCATTGTGTCAAGATTAAAATCTCAAAGAGATAAATTCCAAGTTCAGCCACAGCATACAGAAGAAGAAATTGATGACCCCGGTAAATAGTTTTACTTATATTGTGTGCATTTCTCCCTTTTCATACGCAACTATATAAATTTGGTGAACAATGGAGAGCATGTGCAATAGAAATGTGAAGGCCTAAAGAGATGATTTTTAACTTCATTATTTCTAAATTTGAGTAATGACTATATCACTATAATATACTGTATCCACTCAACTTTGGGGCCTAGATGATTGTTATTCATTTCATTCAACATTGTGTAATATTTTTCATAGGTTCCATTGGAATTTAGCCCACATGGGATTCAGCTCAAAGGGATTTAGCCTAACCTAATCCAACTAACCCATTATTTTTAGTGAATTTAAAAGTGGACTGAATCCTGTGTGGGCTGAATTCCAAGCCCACCTATTTCATATCCTGTTAATTATTTCCAAATAATTTAGTGGCTTGTGTGAATATGATCATTATCTAAAAACATAACTACTGTACTCAAAAGTAGCCTAAATCACACTGTATTCATTCATTTATTTATTCATTTATGAATTATGCAATATGCTAAAGTTTTCTGTTTCCATTTCAGGATCTGTATCAACAGCTTCAATCCCTTCATCATCGGCTCCATTTGAATTATCTGCAAACCTGACTCCACTATTAAAAAGGTCACTATCAGACTCCTCCACAGGCGCCACTTCTGCTAAATCATTTTCATCTAAAAGAAAGTCATCAACATCTCTGGACAGATTTATCATAAAAACTTCAGCCTCTCAAAAGGAAAATCTCGACAAAGAAGTTGCAAGAATTATATTTGCTACAAATTCACCATTTCGTCTTGTTCAGCATCCTCAGTTTCTCAAGATGGTTCAGAACCTGAGGCCAGGTTATATTCCTCCATCCAGAAAATATATTGCTGATAAGTACTTGGATCTTGTGTATGAAAAGGAATATAAAAGTGTGCAGATGACCTGAATAATGAAACTGTATGTCTTTCAATTGATGGGTGGTCTAACATCCATAATGAGCCCATAATATGTGTCACTCTAACAATATCCACTGGTCAGACTTATTTAGTTGACACAATAGACACATCAGGGAAACCTCACACTGCTGAATATTGTCTACAACTTGTACAAAATTCGATCAAGAAGGCTGAACAAGATTTTGGTTGTCACATTGGAAGTGTTGTGACAGACAATGCAGCAAATGTCACCAAGATGAGAAAACTCTTGAAGGAATCGAGTGAACCTGAGCATACCGTCCTCACATACGGCTTATACCGTTCCTTGTATACTTGTGGCAAGTCTATATAACACTGCTCCTTATATTGATATGCTAAAAATGTCCTTTAGCAATCAGATCGCATATGAGATAGCAATCCCACAATATTTAAAATCTATAAAAAAAAAGATCTATTTAAATCAAATAAATCTGATTAAAAAAAAAAATCTTTTAAAAAGATTAAAAAAAAAATCGCCAACCCTGGTGTCCACTAACCTCATACAATAATACCTGTTAAGTCCGGATAAAATTGGCATTTCAAAGCATAACAGTGCCTTAAAAATAGTTTCTTATTTCACTATAAAAGTTTATATTAACTTATACTGCATTGAATAAGTCAATAGTTGATATATTTGTCCTATATACAATGTTAGGTTTCTAGTTTTGATATATTTGTCCAATATAAAATGTTAGGTTACAAAGAAACCAATGGCCTCCGCTAGCGGACCCAGGGATCTGGGTGCGCACGTCCTGTGTAATAGTAGTCCTTGATATATATATGTCTGTATTTATATATATATATATATATATATATATATATATATATATATATGTATGTATGTATGTATATATGTATGCATATACGAAAAAAGCTGGAATCCAGGTACCATGATGGAAAAAGTAAAAAGATCCCAACTCAGAAACAGGTAATTTAATCCCGACATTTCGAACCCTGTCCGGGGATCGTCCTCAGGGGTTACAATGGGGAAGCAGTTAATCCACCTTTATATAAAAGATCAATACATTTGGTGCTGTTTTCATTCTCACGTCACAATTACCCAAGTGACCAAATGTCTGGGATTTTGTCCTGGCGTGGGGGTGAAGGAAAAGTCACTCTCCCGCTCCTGGTCATAATCTTTCCTAAGTTCTCGCATGCTGCTGGGTGTCTGTTCAACTCATCCTTTCCCTTGCCCCTCTGAAAATGGGGTTAAGTGTGGCGGATCTTTCTATGGTGTCTTCATTACTAGCACAGGCTTCCAAAACCTTGTTGTTTTTTAACAAAACATTCGCATCCTGCCAATTAAACTCATGCTGATACTCGTCACAATATTTGAATATCGTCGAACTCTAGTCCCTCCTGTTCAATATTCTGCGGCGTTCTTGCAATCTCGTGGCCAGCATTTTCCCCGTCCCTCCGGACCAATGGTCACCCAAAGAAAGTGGTGAAGAGATGGACGGCACCACAAAGGGAAAGCGACCGAAGTGAGACCGTACAAGCAACAACATGGGTTATGATCCCTTAAGTGAATGGAGCTTCTGAGATTACGGAAAGACTGTTTTGGAGACATGGGGTCAATGTGGCACATAAACCAAGCAACACCTTACACGGTGCTCTCACGAAGGTCAAAGATCGAGAGTGCAAGAAGAGCAAAGCATGGGTAGTCTACTAGGTGAAGTGCCCGGACTACGTTGAAGAGACGGGGAAAAAGCTGGCCACAAGACTTCCCCCATAACCATATATATTCTGATACCATATCACTCCAAGTACTTGGATAACTATATTTCATTTTTTTTTTTTTTTCTGGGGTTAAGGGTTAAAGTTAGGTGGGGTATGGCTAGGTTAGGGATTATTCACGAACTCCTAGGTTTTTGCAGATAGACCCCTATAACCATATATATTCTGAAACCTTATAACCCAAGGTACTTGGATAACTATTTTTCATTTGTCTATCTGTCTGTCTGTTTGTTTGTTTTGTTGTTTTTTGTTTGTTTGTTTGTTTGTTTGTTTGTGTTTGTTTGTGTGTTGTGTGTTTTGTGTGTTTTGTGTGTTTTGGAGATAGACCCCCATAACCATATATATTCTCATACCCTATCACTCCAGGTACTTGGACAACTATATTTCATTAAAAGATTATTTTGGTTAGGGTTGAGGATTAAAGTTAGGTGGGTGTATGGTTAGGTTAAGGCTTATTCACAAAATCCTCCTAGGTTTTTGCAGATAGATCCATATAACCATATATATTCTGAAACCTTATAACCCAATGTACTTGAATAACTATCTTTCATTTGTCTGTCTGTCTGTCTGTCTGTTTGTTTGTTTGTTTGTTTGTTCACGAACTCTTCCTAGGGTTTGGAGAAAGACCCCCATAACAATATATATTCTGATACCCTATCACTCCAGGTACTTGGGTAACTATATTTCATTTAGAAAAAATATTTTGGTTAGGGTTAAGGGTTAGAGTTAGGTGGGGTATGGCTAGGTTAGGGATTATTCACGAACAACTTCTAGGTTTTTGCAGATAGACCCCTGTAATCATATATATTCTGAAACCTTATAACCCAAGGTACTTGAATATCTATCTTTCATTTGTATCTACTATAAGAAAGTAGTAGCCTCTGTCTGTCTGTTTGTTTGTTCACGAGCTCCCACCGAAACCATATATATTCACCATAACCCAGGCTACTTCGATAAGTATATTTTATTTCCAAAGGACGTCTCCATCCTCAATTTTTTTTTTTTTTAACATATTATTTTTGTTACGTTTTCCATTTTATATATATATATATATATATATATATATATATAGTATATATATATGTATATATATATATATGTATATATATCATATATATTACATATCTATATATGCATTTATACATAAATATGCATATACATATATGTATACATTATATATTTTATATATATGTGTGTGTGTGTGTGTGTGTGTGTGTGTGTGTGTGTGTGTGTGTGTGTGTGTGTGTGTGTGTGTGTGTGTGTGTCTATAAAAATATAAAAATAATATATATAAATATATATATGAGCATATATATATATATATATATAAATATATATATATATATATATATATATATATATATATATTTATATATATATATTATATATATATATTTATATATGAGTGGAAGGGTGTGTGTGTGTGTGTGCATGTATTTGCACAACACACACACACACACTCATATGTATATATATATATATATATTATATATATTATATATATATACATTATATATTTATATATATATATGTGTGAGTGTGTGTGTGTGTGTGTGTGTGTGTGTGTGTGTGTGTGTGTGTGTGTGTGTGTGTGTGTGCGTGTGTGTGTTGTGTGTGAGTGTGTGTGTGTTTGTGTGTGTGTGTGTGTGTGTGTGTGTGTGTGTGTGTGTGTGTGTGTGTGTGTGTGTGTGTGTGTGTGTGTGTGTGTGTGTGTGTGTGTGTGTTTGTATGTGTGTGTATGTGTGTGCGTGTGTTACACACACACGCATACACACACACACACACACACACACACACATATACTTGCTAAATTAGCTTCACACGGAATAAGTGGTAGCCTATAAAGTTGGACTAGTAATTGGTTAAATGATCGAAAACAGAGAGTTGCTTTAAATGGAAAAACTTCTGGATGGAAAAATGTTACGTGTGGAGTTCCTCAGGGTTCCGTTCTTGAGCCACTTCTATCCATAGTATATATAAATGATATAGACCATGGACTGAAATCTACTGTTTCCAAATTTGCTGATGATACAAAACTGTGCAGAATAGCAAATGATCACTTAAAGCAATTAGATATTCAACAAGATTTAGATCAATTACAGCAATAGTCTGAAAAGTGGCTAATGAAATTTAATACAAGTAAATGCAAGGTAATGTACATAGGTAAAAATAACAGTAAGTACGATTACAAGTTATTTGGAAATTCGTTAACAAAAGTGGATAGTGAAAAGGATCTCGGCGTAATTATCATTAACGATCTCAAATCATCCAAGCAGTGTATTTCAGCCTCTGAGAAAGTAAATAAGATTCTACGACTGATTGCGCGATCTTTTGAATTCAAAAGTCCATCACTCATTAAAAAGACCGTTAGTTCGTCCACATTTGGAATATACTGTTTCCGTATGGTCACTAAATCTCATTAAAGACATTGACAGATTGGAAAAAGTACAACGGCGAGCCACAAAACTGATTCCAAATATCAAAAATAAATTATACGAAAATCGACTAAAACATATGAATCTTTTTCTGTAAAAAAGCGTAGACTCAGAAATGACTTGATACAGGTCTTTAAGATTCTAAAGGGAGCTGACATCAAAAGTGACAAAATGTTCACATTGAATGAGAATCAGACAAGAAACAATGGTCTCAAATTGTCCGGAAATAGATTTAATTTGGAAGTGGGTGGGTAGAAACAACTTCGCCAACCGTGTAGTTAATGAATGGAATAAACTTCCTGCAGAGGCAGTGCAATGTAGTTCAGTTCGAAGCTTTAAGAATCATTTAGATAAACACCGAAGCAAGATGCTGTAATGACTATCATTTATTTTACATTATTTGTTTATTTGTTTTGTTATCATTTGTCTATTTGCTCGATTCTCATTTATCATTAGTTGTATGTCAATCTATTACTATTTACTATTTACCTGTTTCTTTATTATCTAAATATACCATGCATTTATTTATGTATTTTATTTATTATTTGTATTATTATAGTTTTTATTTATTCAATTATTTATCTATCATTATTATGATTTTTTCCGCATCCGACCTAGACATGGACCAAAAGCTTTTCTGTCGGCATGCTCTGCCTTTGTAATATATATTTATATATTTATATATATATATATATATATATTATATATATATATATATATATATATATATATATATATATATATGTATATATATATATATATATTTGTATGTATATATGCATGTATGCATGTATGTATGTATGTATGTATGTATGTATGTATGTATGAATGAATGTATGTATGTATGTATGTATGTATGTATGTATGTATGTATGTATGTATGTATGTATGTATGTATGTATGTATGTATGCATGTATGTATGTATGTATGTATGTATGTATGTATGTATGTATGTATGTATGTATTTAGGTATATATATGTATGTACATATAATCTATTCTATATAGTGTAATCTCCAAATGGTTCAATGCTTTTTGCCATGATTGTACCATCCCTACCATTGCTCTGCATCTTCTCCTTTCCCTACATTCCTACCCCTCTGCACACTCACCCCCTAGCCAAAGAGGCAGTGGTCCACCAAAGAACGCCGAGTGGCTGCAAGCACTACCAGGCACCCCGCCCCCCTTCCCAGAGCGCCTGCAGGCACTCGCAGACACTAGCAGGCAACAGCGACGGACCCTCAGAGGAAATTGGTTACCGAGATATGACGGCACCGTTTTATCTAGTCCCCCGTTATCTCCGGGCACCCCACTCCCCACTCTCCCCCCTCCTCCACTCTTTCTCTCCCCTTCCTCGCCCTCCACTACCTCTATTCTTTCCGCGTTTAAGTACAACTCTGAAACATCGCCATTACATGCATTGTTACAATAATTTCTTTATTCTTTTATGTCCCCTTTGATTATTCTGGTCGACGCTAGACGATTCTACTCGCCAGGAAACAAACTCCAGGAGAGAGTTGCCTGAACCCTGAATGAATTTTCATGTTGGTGAGGAACTGATTTGATCTTTCAGGACTCAGAATAGTAAAATAAATTTAGATATGCAAACCAGCCAGCCATGCTATGTTTTACATTATGGCGCCACCAGGCTATTTCACTCAACTTCGTGGCACTCCCTCGCTACTGATTGGGTTACAGCCCATTTTAATAAAATGTCGTCGTCGTATTACTAAACTTTATAACCAATTCATTATAATAATGTCAATGAGCCCCACCCACCTGTCTGACGTGCTGCTCTGTGATTGGAAAACGCCGAGCCAATCATCAGCAGAGAAGAAAAGGGGGTGGGACCTTTTTAATATTATCAAAATAAATTAAGTGTAGATAACCTT
>NC_134798.1:3586456-3588956 GCF_046742065.1 Oratosquilla oratoria
ATAGATAAAAAGCCTTTATACTTACGTCATAAATGCTATGGAATTAATTTTAGGTTTTTCATAAAAATAAGTCCGTTCCGATTTCAAAAAAAGAAAAAAAAAAAAATTTACTATTTCGTTTCCCGGACTGTGGGCAGAAATTTCTTTCGAATTCTTTCTCCTTTTTTTCCTTTCTTTCTTTTTTCTGCTAAATTGACCTGCCCAGAAGGGAAAAAGCTATATTTTTCAATTTATTTTATTCTATTCTATTTTCACTCGTAGCAATGTGTCTCATCTAATAACATCTTTATCAATTTTCTCATGGCTAATCCCTTCAAAACGACAAAGACAAAACCAGTTGGCAATGCGTTCACTGGGTACTACGATTATGTCAGGGCCGAGGAGTTCACCGTAAAGGCGCACGCACACTCACACACACACAAACACTCACACACACGCGCGCGTGCTCGCGCGCGCATGCACTCATATGAGCTCTGAGCTCTCTTCGGGGGCGGGGGAATAGCTGTCGATCACGAGTCCAACATGTGATCTAAAGACCAAGGTGAAAGAAACACACACACACACACACACACTCACACACACACACACACACACACACACACACACACACACACACATAACCACACACAAACACATACAAACACAGATATGTAAGAAAGCTATAGGAAAAGGTAAGGATGTTTTTGGGGCTTTTATTGGTTTTAAAAAGGCTTACGACAGGGTAGACAGGAAGGCACTGTGGGAGGTATTGCAGATATATGGGATAGGAGGAAAGCTGTTAAGAGCAGTCAAGAGTTTTTACGAGAGTAGTAGAGCGTGTGTTAGGATTAGAAATGGAGAGAGTAAATGGTTTGAGGTAAAGGTGGGACTTCGTCATGGATGTGTTATGTCGCCCTGGCTGTTCAATCTATACATGGATGGGGTGGTGCGAGAGGTGAATGCAAGGGTAGTGGGTCAGGGGTTGGAGATGGGTAAAGAAAATGGAGAAAAGTGGGAAATAAACCAGTTGTTGGTTGCTGACGACACTGTGCTTATGGCAGGATCAGAGGAGGGATTGGGGAAGTTAGTGACAGAGTTTGAGAAGGTGTGTGGAAGAAGGAAGTTGGAGATGAATGTGGGTAAAAGTAAGGTGATGAGATGTACAAGGGGATAGAGTGACAGCGGGCTGGAAGTGAGCATTAAGGGAGAGAGAATGGAGGAAGTGGATAGTTTTAAATACTTGGGTGCGAATGTGGCAGGAAAAGGAGGAGTGGGGGTGGAGGTAGAATGTAGATTAGATGAAGCGAGTAAATGCATTGGTGGATTAAAAAGTGTAATGAGAAATAGACATTTGGGAATGGATGCTAAGAGGAGGTTATATGAATGAGTGATTGTGCCAACAGCACTGTACGTGGCAGAAACATGGAACATAAGAGAGGAAGGGAGAAGGAGTTTGAATGTGTTTGAGATGAAATGTCTGAGAAGTATGATAGAAGTTACTAGTCTAGATAGAGTGAGAAATATGGAGGTGAGAAGGAGAACAGGGGTGGAGAGGGAGTTGGGAGATAGGGTTGATGAAAGAGTATTAGGATGGTTTGGACACATGGAAAGAATAAGTGAAGAAAGATTAGTAAAAGAGGTGTGGAAGGCAGAGCTGGAATGAGTGAATATGAGGGGGCGTCCTAGGATGAGATGGATAGATGGGGTAAAAGGGGCATTACAAAAGAGAGGAATGTCTGTTGAGGAAGGATGGGAGAGGACAGAAGATAGGGGTGAATGTAGAAGGGTTGTGTACGCACGATACTGTGATGCATGAGGGGGAGTGGGTGGGGGAAGGGGGTGAGGAAGTATGTATGAGAAATAATTTGAAGCAGCCCGAAGGGATTTCTCCCCGTTTACTCCTTTTCTGTATGAGGGGACGGAGAGGTGGGGTAGCCGAATTAATGAAGCGGCCTTGGTGTGAATGTTCTGTGTCTTACGACACTGCTTCTGACCCAGAGCAGTGGAGAGGATGCAGGGATGACCCGTCATCCAGGAGGTGCCAAGATGAAATGGAGGGAGGAGGGTGGAGGGGAGTGGAATATGTAGGGGATGGAATGGGTGGGAGTGATTTCTATGCTTTTTTCTTTTTGGCTACCCCTCCGTGTGAAGGAGAAAAAGCCTTTGGTATATGTGTCTTGGTATATGTATATGTATTATATGTATATATGTATATATATATATATATATGTATATATATATATATATATATTTATATATATATATATATATATATATATATATATATATAAGAGCTCGTACTCGACATCTCGCCCCAATTGTCCCGCACCTGCCTATCTCCCCGTGCGCACCTCTTCCCTTTCAGGCAGCGCGCCACCTCCCGGCGCTACATACGCGATATTCTTCTTCTTCCTCCTCCTCCAAGCTAGTCTCCTGCAGCCTTTGTCTTCTGGCCAGGCAGCCTCGGAAGGCCTTCGAAGTCTCGTCACTATATATAGTTTGGAGTTGCGTAACAGAGAGC
>NC_134798.1:3593956-3596456 GCF_046742065.1 Oratosquilla oratoria
ACCCCGCCCAGGGCTGAAATAATTTCAGTATCGCTGCGCTGCAAGTTGTTACTCCAACTCTCGTGGACGGGGAATTGTGTATGTGCGTATAAGGTGCATTACCCTACATCGATCATATATTAGCTCTGAGCTCTCCTTCAGGAGGGTAATAGCTGTCGATCCCAAGTCCAACACGTGATCCAAGACCATGGTGAATTACACACACACACACACACACACACACACACACACACACACACACACACACACACACACACACACACACACACACACACACACACACACACACACACACACACACATGCACATACACGTACACACACGCACGCGCACAAATATAAGCTGGGGCAAATGGAGCGAAAACTGCCCCAGCCTAGCTGCGAGTCCCGATGTACAAAGGAGGAGTGTGACCTCAGCTTTAGTCCCCCTTAGCTGGCCCGAGAGAAATAATTACACAGTGGGGAATCAATAAAAGTGGAGGAGGAGGAGAAAGAGGAGCAGGAGGAGAAGAAGGAGGAGAGGGAGGAAAAGGAAGAAAAGGAGGTGAAGGAGGAGGAGAAGTGATGAAAAGAAGAAGAAGGAGGAGGAGAAGGAGGAGGAGGAGGAGGAATATGAGGAAGAAGAGAAGGAAGACGAAGAGGAGGGAGGAAGGAGGAGGGAGGGGTAGACGGAGGGAGTTAGGAGTAGGAGGGGAAGGGAGGTTTACGACAAGGAGAAACGAGGGCTAGAAGGAAGAGGAGGAGGAGGAAGAAGGGAGGGGTAGAATGAAGGAGTGAGGATTGGGAGAAGGATGGATGAAGGATTAGGAGGAGGAGAAGGGAGGAGTAGGAGGAGAAGGGAGGAATAGGAGGAGAAGGGAGGGGTAAGAGTAGGAAGAGGAGGAGAAGGAGTAGGAGGAGGAGGAGGAGGATTTGGAGGAAGAAAAGGAGAAAGCGGAGATGGGCATATGCCAGAAGACGCCTAGTTGTAACTGGTGTCGTCATCTTCGTCTTATTACGCTGTTGTGGAATAGAAAGTAGTCCCTGATGGGAATCTGAAAGAATTGCGGGATTCAAACCCGCGACGACTAGGAAGTTGCGCCAAAGAAGGGGACGAGGTGAAGGAGGAACTAAAGTTGAAAGAGAAGGAGGCGAAGAGGAGGAAGAAGAGTTGGAAGGATTAAGAAGAGGAGGAGGAGGAGGAGGAGGAGGCACGGAGGAGAGATGTAACAATAGAGAAAACGAAACCGGCAGGGGTAAAGGTAGTTTGGAAAAGATGTCTAGACAAATCATAAAAATAAAGGAACTGATTGATAAATCAACCAGTAAAGATAAATAATTAAACAATGAAATACAAAAAATAATAAAAGTATGAGTAGAGAAAGTTGTGAAATGGTAGGAGGGGACGGGGCAAGATGGGAATAGTAGGAGGAATGGGCCAAGAGGAAGAGGAGGGAGATGAGAGAAAGGAGGGAGTGGAGAGAAATAGAGGAGTAAAATGAGAGAAAAGAGAGAAAGGAGATAAAGAGAGAGAGAGAGAGAGAGAGAGAGAGAGAGAGAGAGAGAGAGAGAGAGAGAGAGAGAGAGAGAGAGAGAGAGAGAGAGAGAGGAAAAGAACAGAACAGGGAAAGAAAGATGGAGAGAAAGATAGAATGAAAGAGGGAAAGAAAGAGGGAAAAGGAGAGAAAGAGAGAGAGAAAGATGGAGAGAAAGAGGGAGAGAATGAGGGAAAGAAAGAGGAATAGAAAGAGGGGGAAAGAGAGAAAGAAAGATATAGAGAAAGAGGGAGAGAAAGAGGGGTACAAAGAGGGAGAGAAAGAGAGAAAGAAAGAGGAAGAGAAAGAGGGAAAGTTGGAGAGAAAGAGGAAGAGATTGCGGGAGAGAAAGAGGGAGAAAAAGAAGGAGAGAAAGAGGGAAAGGAAAAGGGATAGAAAGAGGGAGAGAAAGAGAAAGAGAAAGAATGAGAGGAAAAGGAAGAGAAAAATGGATAGGATGAGGGAGAGAAAGAGGGAGAGGAAGAGGGAAAGAAATAAAGGAGAGAAAGAGGGGCAGAAAGAGGTTGAGAAAGAGGGATAGGGAGAGGGATAGGAAGAGGGAGAGTGAGAGGGAAAGAAAGAGGGAGAGAGAGGGAGTGAAGAGCAGGAGCAGCAGGAGGTGATGGAGTGAGAGGAGATGAACACATTATAATATTGGTGAGATGGACAAACGACGCGCGGGTAAACGAGTCAGAGATATGGGCAGGTAAGGGGACAAAAATAAATAAATAAATTAATTAATTGATTAATCTAATTAAATAAATGAATAAATAAAGGAGAGAGAGAGAGAGAGTTGGGGGTTAGAAGGAGAAATGAAGACATGATAATGAACAGGAAATAGCTAAGCGAACTGAAAAGCTAAAGAACAAACGGACGGACGGACGAGATAACGGAGGAAGAGAAGGTCAAAAAGGGAAAGACGACGAGAGAGACAAACAGACAGACAGACAGACAGGCAGACGGAAAACAGTATACTGACAGAAAAAT
>NC_134798.1:3611456-3616456 GCF_046742065.1 Oratosquilla oratoria
AGGCACTGTTCAACCAAGCCCTTTTCCTTGAGATACGCTTTTACTTGGGGGGCAAAAACATCTTTAACCCACTCCTTGAAGAATTGCACTTGATTTCTTGCGAATACACAGGGGCTTTCTGAATGATAAACCAGCAGGGGCTTAATCTTGCAATCGCCACTGGCATTTGCACAAAACAGTAGTGTGGGACGATCTTTCATGGGTTTATGGCCAGGCAATGCTTTTTCTTTGGTGATGTAGGTACTGTTTGGAAGCTTCTTCCAAAACAGTCCCGTTTCTTCGCAATTAAACACTTGCTGGGGCACAAATCCTTCAGCAGTAACATAGTCATTAAATATGTCAACGAATTCATCAGCCGCGGCCTGATTCGCACTAGCTGCCTCGCCATGTCTCGTTACACAGTGTATGCCAGTGCGCTTTTTGAACTTTTCAAACCAGCCCCTGCTGACTTTGAACACTAACTTTTCACTGTCACTAACGCTACTCGTACTCGTAGTCGGAGCACTACTTGTACTCGGAGCTTTATTCTCTAACTCGGCGTAAATCGACAAAGCTTTCTCGCAAATTGACGCTTCACTTAAAATGTCCCCTGCTAATTGTTTTTCTCTTACGAAAATAAGCAATAGTTTCTCCATCCCCTCCACCAGTTGGTTCCTTCTAGTGCTAAGCGATTTCACTGCCGTAGCCAAATTTGTTTTTTTAATGACTTCTTTGTTCTTAAGGAACATGGAAATGGTCGATTTTGGGATCTTGTATTCGCTTGCCAAGTCGGACACACGAATGCCCCTTTCATGTTTCTCTGTTATTTCTTTTTCTTAGCTCAATAGTAGTACGTGCCACTTTTCGCTTTTCACTTTTGTCTTATTGTTCTTTTTTGGGACCCATGGCTATTTATTAAGGGCGAACGTATAAACACAAATATTGACGAGCGGCACACAAGTGTACGCGACGACGATTGAACTAAGACTGATGCCCAGCTTTTTTTGTATGACGTACCAGCATCAGCATCAAACGTTCGAGAAGCTTTTTGGGCGCTCACGTGATTAACGATCAGTGAGCTACACAACGTGGGCGTGTTTTCGACAATCACAGACAGGCTGCACTCACTGAAATTTTCTGCTATGAACAGACACACTAACCTTTCTTCCGATCTTGAAATAATTAAGTTCTTGTACTGCTTCTGTAGGTCACGTTCAGGTCTAAAAGTATCAAATGAAGAAAACGTATCTTTCTGAAGAAAATGCCTCAGTTGCTTGTCTTCGGCCTTCGCTGGGCGAAGTATAGGTTTTGAAGATGGCAGACATGAAGCAGGTACATTGAAGTTAAACACTTCTATTAGATCACCCTGCACTCTGTGTCTTTCCGGAGAGTTTAAATTAATTTGTCTAAGCCTCTCTTCGTAAGCTAAATTTCTGATCCCACGTATCATTTTGGCCATTCCCCTCTTTACTGATTCTAGTGATTTGATGTCCATTCTATAAGACGGAGACCAAAGATGTACCGCATAGCCAAGGATGGGTCTAACCAACTCTACATAGATTTTGATAATTACCTCTGCACTTCTATTCGTAACCATCCTAGCAATGAAACCTAATGCTCTGTTTGCTTTTTTCCTGGCGCTAATGCACTGTTTCCTGGATTTAAGGTCAGGACTAACCAGATCTCCCAAGTCTCTCTCGCATCAGTTTTCTCTAAAAACGTGTCATTTAAGCTATATCTATTTTCGCGGTTGTGTAGCCCTACGTTTAACGCGCTGTACTTTGAGATATTGAAGTTTATTTGCCATTTCGCCAACCATATCAACAATTTGTTATGATCACCCTGCAGAACCTCGGCATCGTCTCCTGACCTAATTCGGCGTCCCATTTTAATGTCGTCCGCAAACTTACTAACATAATTATTAATCCCGTTGTCAAAGTCGTTTATGTACATAATGAACAATAAAGTACCCAAAACCGAGCCCTGTGGGACCCCACTAGAAACACTCCCCCACTTGGATTTTACACCATTTATGGTGACCCGCTGTTTTCTGTCACTGACCCAAGCTCTAATCAATTCTAACACTCTCCTATACCATGGGCTTTGGTTTTATTCAGTAGTCTCTGGAAGGGTACCCTGTCGAACGCTTTGTTAAAGTCAAGGTAAATAACATCGTAACTATTATTGTTATCTGACGCCTTTTATAATTTAGTGTAAAAGGGTAGAAGATTAGTCACACATGACTTACTCTTGGAGAAACCGTGCAGTGTGTCACGATGTGTTCTCTGAGTCTATGAACTATTATTGATTCAAGCATTTTACCTATAACCGATGTCAAACTGATTGGCCTGTAGATGCATATAGAAGATTCATCTACCTTTTTGAAAACAGGAACAATGTTGCCTGCCTCCAAGCAATAGGCACAAAACCAATGTCTACCGACTTATTACATATTAGCTGGTCGCAGATTTCAAATTTACACTCTTTAAGCACACTCAGAAACTTTTCGTCTGGACCCTGGGATTTTGTAGATTTAAGTCTTTCAATCTGCTTGACTACTTCTACTTTACTAATGCTGATATTAGTCTACTTTCTTCATCCCCACTGAAAATCGGATCGCAGTCAGGTATCTTTTCTAGCCTCCTTCGTAAACATCGAGAGAAAATATTTGTTAAACGTCTCACCCATTTTTTCCTCTGATTCTATCATAAAAAAAAATATTTTGAATTGGGCTTATCCTTTCCTTATTTTTTTGTTCAGTAGACATGAAAGAAGCCATTTGGGTTGGATCAATAGATGTATTGATTTAACTTTGATAATAAAGCTCGAATTGAATGGATTTAGTAGAATGTAACTTATGACATGGAAAAGGCATGGTATGTTTATAACAAAAGATCACGTTTTGAATCTAAATGCAATCTGAGGATTTTGTGAAAAGTGGCACGACATAAGAAACTATTGATTAGAAACATGGTTCAGGTATATGGGTTTGCCTTTCGACCATCATGTGTTTATGTGATTTTTAGCAGTCTGTTGTTAATAAAAGTACACAACTACAGGAATTCGTAATATTCAAAAAAGAATGTCCATAACCATCATTTCCCATAACAATCGATCTCAATTTTTTTTTTAAATGCATCAAACATCACATAACCTTTCTTTGGGGTAAAGGTGTAGACAACAATATTACTGTAGCGTTGGTATTAAGAAATAAATAAATGAAAAATAATACTTTACAAATAAAAATTAATCTATATAATATTGATAATTTCATATATGTATATATACATAGAAAATGTAAAATTCATAAGATCTTCCCCCTCAAAAAAATAAGTAAATAAATAACATCATGCAGTAACTCATCTCCATTTCCCTTATAATGATCTTTCATCTTGGGACATTTTTGGATATGGGTTCTTACTTTTTTCAAATTTGGCACTAATTATCTGGTTGCACTATTTATAGGCTGCTTTCTGCCTATCATTTTCTAAAATATCAACTTCATTACGTTCAGCTATTTTTGTTTTTTTCTCACACTATCAGCAGGCATGTTGTCTTTTTTGCTGTCATCCTCTGCTGTCAATGCTGTTGCCTGTGAATCTCTGATCCTCTCATTTTCAAGGACAAGGAGACGTTGAATATTGAAATGTTTTGTTGTCAAACCTGACCCGTCCATTTCCTGTACAGTGCAAGATAACACAAGCTTTGTCCAACCGGACCTGTATCAACATGACCTAAACAAGTGTCTGTCCTTCAGAAAACACTTCAAACCTCTTTTTTTACTCTATACTACTTTTTAATTGTTTATCTAAACTGATTTGCGTATAAATATGAATTAACAAAAAATAAAAAATACCCCCCCCCCAAAAAACAAAACAAAAAAAAAAACAGTGGGTTGGGGGTTTGGTTTATTTTTCAAAACCCGTTTTTTTAACACTGTTTTTAATAGTACCCCACATTTCCTCCGTTACAATCAAAATCAATATACTTTCTGAATCTACGAAAACCTTTCCATATGCATATACTAAAGTATTATTTACTTATGTTATATGCATGGGAAGTGAGGGAAATAGAAATGCATTGTTTTGATTTGTTATCGGTTACGTCATTTGAGACATTGACCCCTCTCGTCTCGTTCGCTACGATTGGCCCTATACAACTGTTTCACGTTTTCAATTTTCGCGAACTGGTGAGGGGACGGGCCGGCTTCCAATTTTGAACATTTGAGTAAAACTAGCAAACTATCAAACTAGAAACGATATCTCTCCCAAACTTCACCTTCCCTCTCGCTCTCTGAATGGTTAGAACCAAACCTAAGTAAAATTGTATATTGTGTGCGCGCGTGCCAGCATACATACATATATATATATATATATATATATATATATATATATATATATATATATATATATATATATATATATATATAAATATATGTGTGTGTGTGTGTGTGTGTGTGTGTGTGTGTGTGTGTGTGTGTGTGTGTGTGTGTGTGTGTGTGTGTGTGTGTGTGTGTGTGTGTGTGTGTGTGTGTGTGTGTGTGTGTGTGTGTGTGTCCCTCATTTTCCCTCAATACCTGAATATATTCCTCAAGACCCCAACTTATCCCTAAAGACCTTTCTTCTATCCCTGAAGACTCTGATTTATTCCTTAAGATCGTAACTTATCCGACCCTTCAAGACACTAATTCTAACCAACAAGACCCTTATCTTAATCCAAAGGACCTTAGTTTATCCCTCACGACCCTGAATTGTCCCTAAATTACCCATTAGCTGAATAAAATCGCCTGGCATCAGCTTAGTAAATTCCTCAAAAACCTTCATTGGAGCGAGTTTGTCTACCAGTGTCACAATATATAGGTCTTTTCCTGATTGACACAGACGGTTTCATTCGTGTGAGATATGATCTCCGCATTGAAGCAGAGATGATTGCAAAACCCATGAGCATTGAATGGCGGCAGCCAGAGTAGAAGCTAATTTGCTCGTAGTACCGAAGTAATATACAAGACAGATATCATTTCG
>NC_134798.1:3626456-3628956 GCF_046742065.1 Oratosquilla oratoria
AAGTCCTCTCTGGGATCGACTACCCCTGCCGTGGCTCTCAACCGATAGGTTTTCGGTTTTCGTTTGTTTGCTTGTTTGTTTTGGTTGTTTGTTTTTCTCTGCCAATCTCCCTCCAGCCTAATAAAGGTCATGCTTGAGGGTCATTAGATCTTGTGCCTCGTGACCCTATCGCCTCGGCCTCCACCTCTTCCTCCTCCTTCTCCTCTTTCCCCTCCTTTCTCTCCGTTCTCTTTCGCTTTCTCTCCCTTCTCTTCCTCCTCTTCATATTTCCTATTCCTCTCTTTTCTTTTCTTCTTTTCCCTTTGTTATTGTTCCCCATCCACCTCAACTATCCCATCCTCTTCCTTCTCTTCTTCTTCTTCCCTTCTTAAGCTCTTCTTTTTCCTGGCCTTCTCCTTACTCCTCCACTTCCTCTTTCCGTTTTTCTCATTGTTTTTCTTTCCTTCTAATTCTTGCTTTTTCCTCCACTCCCTCTCACTCTTCCTCCTCTTCCTCCTCCTTCTTCATTTCATTACACACGCTTCTCTCTTTCCTTCCTTCCTTCCTTCCTTCCTTACTTCCTTCCTTACTTCCTTCCTTCCGTCCTTTCTGATTGCTGAAATCAATTTTTTGAAAGATTTGTCTTCCCGTCTCTTCACCTTCATTCCCTTCCTTTCCTTTCCCTTTCTTAATTCCCTTCTCTTATTTTTTCCCATCCTTAACCTTCCCTGAAACCTTCATCTACCTTCTCCCTCAAACTACCTATTCCCTTTCCATTTCTCTTCTCTTGTTTCTTTACATTCTTTAGCCTTAACGACACTTTCCAGTTCCTTATTCACCTTTCTTAACCTTCGTTTCTCTTTCCTAGTTCCTTACGTTTACCTCTTCCCTTCCCCTTTGCCATTTCCTTTCACTCCTTGCTTCGGTTCTTACACTTTTCTTCTTGACTCAAGAAGCTGCTTCCCCTCCAATTTCTTCCTTCATTTCTTCCCATCCTTCCCTCCCTTCACCTGCCCCGTCTCGTCCCCATCTTCTTCACATTTTCCTCTAATATTCCCACAATTCTCTCTCCTATGCATCTTTATCATCGTCACCATCTTCATTTATTTTTCTTCCCCTTTTTCTTCGCCTTTCGCTTCTTTGTCTTCTTTTTATTGGGCTTTCATTTACTTGCTCACTTCCCTTTTTTCTACTCTTTTTTTTTCTCTTCATCATTGCTGATTGGCATTCCTCCTCTTTTTCCCGTAATGACACTTCCTTTCTCTCTCTCTCTCTCTCTCTCTCTCTCTCTCTCTCTCTCTCTCTCTCTCTCTCTCTCTCTCTCTCTCTCTCTCTCTCTCTCTCACTCACTCACTCACTCACTCTCATCCTTCTTTCCTATGTATTTCCTTCTCCCCTCCTTGTGTGTCTTTCTACCTTCATTATTCCTCAAGTTTTTCCTTTGTTTTCAGTGCTTCCTTTATTACCTCGTCCTCCATTTCTCCTCTTTCAATTCTCCTTGCTCGTTTCCTCTATGCATATTTTTGTGTCCCCTCTCCCTCATTTTCCCCTTTCCTTTCTTATTTTCTCCCACCTCCCATTATCTGTTGTTGTTTTTTTCTCTTTCCAGCGATATGACTTTTTCCGTTTCATTTTCTCTGTATACCTTTCCATAGTTCCATTTTCTTTATTTCATTTGTGCCTTCCCGTCCTTAGTTATTCGCATATACTGTTTTATTTCACCTTTTTGTTCCTTCCCATTTCGTCCTATTCATTACACCATCATTTATGTTACTCTCTCCAGTCCTATTTTCTTTGTCACTCTTTCTCTCGACCCATTTTCTCTCTTGTTTTTCTCTCTCTCTCTCTCTCTCTTTTTGTTCCGTCCAATTTGTCTCTCACTTTTTCCTGCTCCATTTTCTATGTGACTCTATCCTGCCGTTTTTTATTTATTTATTTATCTATTTTCAGCTTCATCTCTGTTTTCTGTGACCATGGAGGGATTCCATGTTGACACTTCTCATTTCTGACATTCATTCACAACTTGGTTTAAGCTGTCGTCAGGTAATTTTATTCAGACAGCAGGAATCCCTATGGAATGAAGAGGATTTGAAGGAGTAATCTTCGATCGTTATATGATGGTATTTTCTCAATCACACTTTGGCCATATCCTCTTTCCCTCAACCCCTCTTCCCCACCTCTCTCTCTATCTCTCTTCCTAATCACATAATAAAAAAGCGTCTTTTATAGATAAGTACAATAACACAGACCACAAAATGTACTGCAGCACGCCGGGTAGTACAAGGTTTATTACCACCTTACAACTACCAGTGAACGCCACTGGCCCAGGCTTTCCAATCATAGAATCTCCTGACACCTGAGGTGATTCAACCACTTCAACATGATAACAGACTTTCTCTATTTGCTTTTTTCTAGGAACAGACGATCCTTTTCAACAAAAGTGATGGTAACGAATTCAACCATTTCAAAAATTAAGATAATGTAAACCTAGTATTTATTTAGAAAACCGGCATCAACAAAT
>NC_134798.1:3653956-3656456 GCF_046742065.1 Oratosquilla oratoria
CTTGTTTATCTGTTCCTTCCCTATACTTTTTCTTTAACAATTTTCCATTTCTCTTCTATCTTTGTTTCGTCATTTGAAATTTTTTCCCAGCTATCGTTTTAAAAAAGAAATCTGAGTTTTACAAAGTCAGTTTTGTTGTACATTGATCCTTCTTCTCTGTGTTTCTCATTTCTTCTCACATCATTTTGTTCCTTAAGCTCGAACTCTATTAGTATGTGGTCACTCTTCCCAATTGGTGTCTTATAATTCATTTCGTCCACAATTTCAGACTCAGAAGTGAATATCAAGCCTAGTCTCGATGGTTCTTTATTGTGTCTATATCTAGTGCTTCCTTTAACCCATTGAGTCAATGGTCAGATCTAGTAGGACGTTGCTCCAGAGTTTCTCTCCACCTTTTATTGTCAATTCTTCCTAATAATTACTATGTTTTCTCCATATTTCAGTGTCTCGGGTACTTCATTCTTTGAGTCTTCCAGTAATTTTGAGTGTTCGCTCTCAGACCAAGCCTTAGTTTTTGGGGGGCACATATACAACTTTCAACTTTCTGCTTTTCATACTGTGTGTGTGTGTGTGTGTGTGTGTGTGTGTGTGTGTGTGTGTGTGTGTGTGTGTGTGTGTGTGTGTGTGTGTGTGTGTGTGTGTGTGTGTGTGTGTGTGTGTGTGTGTGTGTGTGTGTGTGTGTGTGTGTGTGTGTGTGTGTGTGTGTGTGTGTGTCTGTGTGTGTGTGTGTGTGTGTGTGTGTGTGTGTGTGTGTGTGTGTGTGTGTGTGTGTGTGTGTGTGTGTGTGTGTGTGTGTGTGTGTGTGTATTCACCTTGGTCTTTGGATCACGTGTTGGACTCGTGATCGACAGCTATTTCCCTCCCGGAAGAGAGCTCAGAGCTCGTATGACCGATCTATGGGTAATGCTATGACCTTACACACACACACACACACACACACACACACACAACTCCCCGCCCACGAGAGTCAGAGTAACGACCCGAAGCGCAGCGATACCGAAATAATTTCGGCCCTGGGCAGGATTCGAACCAAGTACTACGAGCACCACCATGCTGGTAGTTCAGCGCTCTGTGTGTGTGTGTGTGTGTGTGTGTGTGTGTGTGTGTGTGTGTGTGTGTGTGTGTGTGTGTGTGTGTGTGTGTGTGTGTGTGTGTGTGTGTGTGTGTGTGTGTGTGTGTGTGTGTGTGTGTGTTGGGGGGTTGGAGACTATCACGACCCGAGTGAGGAAAATTACATACTTAAGCCGTTTGTTTTGTAAATCCCAACTTGTAGAGCCAGTTTTCTTACCCTCGCTCCTATCCCTATCCTACAAGTTCCAGCTTGCGAAGCCACGCCCCTTTTTTGTAACCTAAAAAAAAGGGCAACCTGGACTTTCTCTCCCTATTTCGCTCCTGTCCTTATAGGGTACAACCCCGTACCCCCCCTGTCTCTACGGCCTCGTTTACTGTCCCGTTGAAACCTTGCCTGAGTTCATTAGGTAGTAAGTACTGAACGGTTCGGCCTTGATTATTACCATTCTGGACCTTTCAAGTGATTTATCATAGGATGTATTATTTAGGGAGAGTGATAGTTATCATAGGATTTATTAGTTAGAGAAAGTGATAGTTATCATATGATAAATTAGTTAGAGAAGTGATATTTATCATAGGGTGTATTAGTGACGGTAAGTGATATTTATCATAGGATGTATTAGTTAGTGAAAGTGTTATTTAGAATACGATTTATTTTAAGCCGTTCAAAAGTACGACGTATAGTTGCGTTGATTGTTGCCTTGGCAGGAGGTATTAGGAAATTGAATTATACCTTACGTCTTATAGATAAAAAAAAAATTCTCATTTTTGTTGCCAATCTCTTTATTCATAAGAAGAACTCGCCAAAACCATGAAATTGCCCTTACATCTCTCTTTTTTTATTATTACACCTGGGGGTGTGTGGCATCCCCTAGCTTAATGAAAACGGTTTCAAATTGCCATCAGATGATCACGCTACTTTTTGAAATCCTCTCGCCTATATCTCTATTTTCAAAACACACCCACGAGGTTGTAATAACATAATATATATATACATATATATCAGATAATCTCTTTGGCAGTAGCGCACGGGACTCGAACCCGATGCGCTTGGAAGTAAACTCCCAAGACGCACTCACGCCTTAGACCTCTCGACCACTAAGGCGTGAGTGCGTGAGTGCGTCTTGGGAGTTTACTTCCAAGCGCATCGGGTTCGAGTCCCGTGCGCTACTGCCAAAGAGATTATCTGATTGATGTCGCTGTCCAATAGCGAATTTCTCGAATATATATATATATATATATTGCTTGAAACCACGAGGAAATCAAAGATCGAAATACTGAACGTTTTCGTCTATTTAAGACATTTTCAAAGTACTTTGAAAATGTCTTAAATAGACGAAAACGTTCAGTATTCCGATCTTTGATTTCCTCGTGGTTTCAAGCAAAATATCTTTATTCACGTGTTTATGTGATTACTGTTGCATATATA
>NC_134798.1:3661456-3663956 GCF_046742065.1 Oratosquilla oratoria
ATATATATAAATATACACATAAACACACACACACACACACACACATATATATATATATATATATATATATATATATACGCACACACACAAACACACACACACAGACACACACACACACACACACACACACACACACACACACACATACACACGCACACACACACACACATACGCACATGTATTTATGTTTTCATTATGACCCTGTATCTCAATGATGTATTTAACAATTACTCATTCTACTTCGCGCCATACTATTTTCTTTAAAAATTCTTTAGGACGACTGAAGTTCCCCTCAATGATGTTCTCTCTTCGGCTGAATAAAAGTGCACGAGTTCAACCAGAACAAAATCTCATTTGCATATCGCTGTCTTAAAAGCGTTTCTTCAGACTCTACGTCAACCTCAACCTCGGCTTCTTTAGCGCCCAGAAACTGAAGCTTTCTTTTCAAGTCCTGAAGTTCCTTCAGAAGCAGCACGAATTGCGTCTTGGCCTCCCAAAAGGTAATGACTTATAAACACTGCGATACTGACCAAATATGGCAGTTGGCCTCTAGACAACAAGAGCACCGGCGGTCGGCGGTTACGGCTCGCCAGAGCCTTTCCAAGAACCTCAATATATGCCAGGAATCATGGTATTCTCCCATTCTTCCCCATCTTCCTCCTCCTCTCACCTCGACTTTTCTTCCTCCTACCCCTCCTCATCCTAATCCTATCTCTCTTCTTCATCATACTAGTTCTTCTCCTTTTCCTCCCACTCTCCTCCCACTCTTACCCTAATTCGCCTCATCCTACCTCTCCTTCAATTTCTCCTACTTTGTCTTAATCTTCCTAACTATCCTCCTACTTTCACTTTTCCTCCTATCTCTCTCTCTCTCTCTCTCTCTCTCTCTCTCTCTCTCTCTCTCTCTCTCTCTCTCTCTTTTAGGATAATCTGATCTTCCATATACAGCAAGAGATTCATTCAGAAAATAACAAAGAAGGATCCCTGAAATTCTTAATGCGTTCATTTGGAGAGGTCGTACCTCAAAGGAACAAAATAATCTGTCATTTTCCAGAATGAAAATTAACATAAAAAGTGCACCACCGGATTGAAAGAATTAGCCAAACCGAGCTGTCAACCTTTCACTCCGACTCCTACCATTGGACTGAATAAAATCGCCTAGTACTAGCATTTCACCGAGAAAGGTTTCTTTAACACTTTCACTGCGGTGGTGCGCCCTTTACGATCTTTAATAGTCAACACCAGACAACCTCATTCGTCTACAGATGAACCCCACCCCGAGAAGAAGTCATAACTGATGAGGATTTCATTTTGCCGGAAGGAAGGACCCCTCAACTCTCTAATAAGATAGTCTGGCTGATTCCAGTGCATACAAAGTACAGAGCGCCATCGTTTTGAGGCCTCAAAGTAATCTTTCTTTGTAAAATCGAAAATTTTTAAAGGCCGTCTATTCCCCTTCTGTATCACCATCCTACAGAGAATTTCTTTTGCCTAAAGTCACACGATTCCTTCCAGCTGAGAGATGACCCCGTGACTGGAGTCAACTATTTCGTCGTGTGCGGCCCTCGCATCCTAATAGTCGCGAACACGAGTTCCTCTCCTCTCTTTGATTCCCAGAAGTCACTGATTCCCGTCTCCCAATATAAGTCCAAGAAGTGCATAATAGGACAAAGATGACGACTCCAGTCGCAGCTAAGCTCCTTCTGGCGTACGCTCTTCACCTAACCACTTCGTCCAGATTACGATTTTTATCATTTTTGGGGTTGGCGCCACTCAATTTTATTGACATATGGGACGGCTCTTGAACAGAAAAGGTCTGCTACTGTTTTGTTCGGGTGTGCTGTCCTCTACCAATTCGTCCCTGCCTGCCTCCCCATGGTCTAAATGTCACAATCGGTGCATCTGTGTATGTCCCAATGCCAAAGTCACCAAAGAATGACCGCACCCTTATCCGGCTCCGAAACCACAAAATGTCCGAGACCGACCTTACGCCATGTATACTCAGAAGACATCGAAAGAAATGTGTAAAAAGACATTTATATAATAAAGTGTACGGACGTTAAGCCACATCTTATTTGGCGTCTTGACACAGCAACGCGTATGGTCCTCAGATCCTCCTTCCAGATGACTAAATCCACTTGGTCTTGCCGACTTGCCTAAAATATAACCTATGTAATCTCTTTTAGCTATAGAAGTCACGCTCTCTCAACTCTCCAATTAAACGCATAAACGGCTCTTTAGATTACAATCAAACAGATGACAGACACTTTTGTTCAGCTGAGGGAAGCTTTTGGTGCCTTAAACACTTCCACGTGGAAGCCTGGCGTCGATGAGAGACTTGGGTCTGAACGCCAGGGCGCCGGCGCATGCGCACACCGTCCTCTTCTGGAACGGAACCCCAGAATCATCTGGAACATCAATTTGACGTCATCACATGTGACGTCAACAAACATAGCTGCTGGCCACTGAGGGGACAGTCTCTGCAAATGTCAGCCAATCA
>NC_134798.1:3673956-3676456 GCF_046742065.1 Oratosquilla oratoria
TGTTAGTGATACTGGCCTATAGTTGGTGTGTGTGTGTGTGTGTGTGTGTGTGTGTGTGTGTGTGTGTGTGTGTGTGTGTGTGTGTGTGTGTTGAGACGAGTCCCCTGGCGTTCTTCTTTTCTTTCTTTGGGAAACATGACAGCACAGGCGGTGTGACCGCATCGAGGTCACGGTGAAGGGTAATGGACTCCAAACTGTTCTGAGGAAGGATACTGGCACGTGGAACAGTATATTGTTCTCTATCTCAACGCTGAATAACGCGCCCCGTTCTCCAAGTTGCTTTCAAATATTTGATTAATTTGTTTCTCTCATTCCCTTTTCCTTGTTTCTTTCTTCTCCTCCTCTCATCTCTTCTCCTCTCCTCTGTTCTCCTCTCCTCTCTTCTCCTCTTTTCTCTCCTCTCTTCTTCTCTTTTTTCTCTTCTCTCAATCTCGCCTCTCTTTTTATTTCCCTTTTTACCCTAATCCTTGTTTTCTTCTCTTTAAAATGTTTCATTCTCCTCTTGTCTTCGTTCCCATTCTCTTAATTCTGCTTCCCGTCTCATTTTTTTTTTTTTGTATTTTCACTTCTCTTCTCTCTTCAAGAATCTCCCCACCTCTTTTCCTCTAAAATGCTCTTTTTGCCCTTCACCCTCACTGTTCTATTATGCGTTGTTAAATCCTCGCTTTAAAAAATACACGTTATATTTATATATATATATATATATATATATATATATATATACATATATATGTGTGTATATATGTATATACTGTATATACATATATATATATATATATGTATATATATATATATATATGTGTGTGTGTGTGTGTGTGTGTGTGTGTGTGTGTGTGTGTGTGTGTGTGTGTGTGTGTGTGTGTGTGTGTGTGTGTGTGTGTGTGTGTGTGTGTGTGTGTGTGTGTGTGTACCTTCATATACCAAAGGCTTTTTCACCCTTACAATGCAAATAGCCAAAAAAAAAAAGGCATAAAAACTACTCCCACCCATTTCGTCCCCAACATACTCCACTCTCCTCCACCCTCCTCCCTCCCTCTTATCCTGGCACCTCCTGGATGATGGGTCATCCCTGCATCTTGTCAGAAGCAGTGTCGCAAGTATGTATGGATGTCTGTCTGTCTGTCTGTCTGTCTGTCTATCTGTCTGTCTGTCTGTCTGTCTGTCTGTCTGTTTGTCTTTCTGTCTGTATGTATGTATGTATGTATGTATGTATGTATGTATGTATGTATGTATGTATGTATGTATGTATGTATGGATGGATGGATGGATTTATGTATGTATATACGTATGTATGTATGTATGTATGTATGTATGTATGTATGTATGTATGTATGTATGTATGTATGTATGTATGTATGTATGTATGTATGTATGTATATGTGTGTGCATGTATGTGTGTATGTATGTATGTATGTATGTATGTATGTATGTATGTATGTATGTATGTATGTATGTATGTATGTATGTATATATGTACGTATGTATGTATGTATATACTCGTATGCAAGGATCGCATCATCCATCCTAGCCTCGATTGTAAGTACGCTACTCTAAGCATGCGTTCCAACCTCATCCGCCTCGTGCGTTCGTCATTTTCAACCCCTTCCCCTCCCCCACCACCTACAACCTCGCAGAGCGCACAACACACCTCCTCGTCTCCTCCCACCTCCTCTTTCCTTGGCGCCTTTCCAGCAAAGATGGTGACGGCAAGGCTGGACACTCGTATGCCGCAGAGCTCTCACTCTCCTTCTCTCCCTCTCACCACCCCTCCTCCTCTTTCCCTTTCTCTCGCTTTCTCTGTCATATTCTTTCCTTCCTTCTCTCCCCCTTACGCTTTCCCTCTTTCTAATTCTCTTCCGTTCTCACTCTACCCACTTCTCTCCCTTCCCCTAACTCCATCTCTTCTTTTCCTCTCTCCTTCTCTTCTTTGGCCTTTCCTCCTTCACTTCCTTTCCCTTTCTGCCCCTCCTTCTTTCCCTTTCCATTCATATTTCTCTTATCCCCTTCCTTTCTCACGATCCACTTCTATTTCTTTCCCTCACTCCACTTCTTTCCTTCTCCATTTCTCACTCCACCTCCCTTCCTCTCCACCTATCTCTCTCCCTCTCTCTCTCTCTCCCTTTCCGCCTTGCTCCCTTGCTGTGTGTGTGTGTGTGTGTGTGTGTGTGTGTGTGTGTGTGTGTGTGTGTGTGTGTGTGTGTGTGTGTGTGTGTGTGTGTGTGTGTGTGTGTGTGTGTGTGTGTGTGTGTGTGTGCGTGTATGTGTGTGTGTGTGTGTGCATGTATTCATTAGCATGCGTGGGTGAATTAAGGTGTACGTGCATAAGTGCACAAGCGTGCGTGCGTGCGTATGTGCACCCCGTACGTCCGTGGGAGGAGTAATTGTCATTGTTGCCTGCGCATCTACTATTCAGAGATCCTGGTGGCTGTGGTCATTCACCTACACAGCTTGAGACATACTCTCAAGCGCACACACATGCAGGAACACAAGCACACGCATA
>NC_134798.1:3681456-3688956 GCF_046742065.1 Oratosquilla oratoria
AAGAGTAGCAGGTAAAGTGTTGGCAAATGGAAAGAATAGCAGATGAAATGGGAATCAGATAGAAATGCAGCCGATAGACCTGATAAAATAAAACATGTACTACAGAGGTATACAGCATTTGAAAAGAACAATAGATGAACTAAGAATAGATGAGTAGCAGATAAAGTGTTTGAAAATGGAAAGAATTGTAGATAAAAAGGCAAAAGATGAAAACTGTACTACAGATGTATACAGCATTTGAAAAGAACGATAGATGAACTAAGAATAAATGAGTAGCAGATAAAGTGTTTGAAAATGGAAAGAATAGTAGATAAACAGGCAAAAGATGAAAAGAGCAGCATTGGAAAATTGATCAAGACAAAACAAGTAGTAGGTGAGGTGTTGAAGAGCAATATGTGGAAAGAAAAGGAAAAAAGAGAAAAGCATGGAGAGTTGAGCATATGAAATAAACAGCAGTTGAGGTGTTAGAAAGTGGAAAGTATAGCAGATGAAAGTAGTGGAAAGTGCAAAGAGAAGCAAGTGTAGGGGTGAGAAGATAAAGGGCATCAATAAGCAGATGATGAGGTTAAATAAGATCAGCAGGAAAAGCACTGAGCAGGTAAAAAAGTGAACACAATGCAACTAAATAAGGGTACATTTTGCAAGGGTTAAGTCAAACCTTGCCGAAAGCCTTTGAGATTGTACAGTATTTGCATGTAAAACTAGAGGAAAGGAACCTCCAGCAAGGAGAATCCCCGTACAGAAATATCTACAGAGACCCCTACACTGCTGGTATTATACACATGATTCTTATATAGTCAGCAAGAGAGAAGGAGTTTGAATGTGTGAGTAAATTTTGACGCAGCCCGAAGGGATTTCTCCCCGTCCTCTCCTTATATGCAAGGGAGGACGGAGAGGGGGGGTCGCCGATTAAATGAAGCGGCCTTGCTGTGGATGTGCTGTGTCTTGCGACACTGCTTCTGACCCAGGGCGGTGGGCAGGGTGCAGGGATGACCCGTCATCCAGGAGGTGCTCAGATGAGAGGGAGGGTGGGAGGGGTGTGGAGTGTATTTAGGGATGAAATGGGTGGGAGTGTTTTTATGCCTTTCCCTTTTTGGCTACCTCCCTTGGAAGGGGGGAAAAGCCTTGGTATATGTATGTATATGTATGTATGTAATGTAAGGTTTACATTATGTAATTTCCCATAATCTACATAGACCTGGCGTTATTGATCTAGTCATTAGTAGTAAATGTGTATTTTTGTGAGGGTATTTGTGTATTGTTACGACCGTTTATGTCGTAAAGGATGTAATGTCAATGCCGGGCATCCAATGGAGCCGATTCTCTGTCATATCATGTACATGTGATCTCAAATCTTCCATGACGTTGCGTTTTGCTATGAACAGTAAAATGTAGGTGCAGTTTTTTGCTCAACGCGTGGACAGTCACGGATTCCCATAGATAGATATGATGTTGTGGACACATGGTGAACCGTTTGTTACATAAGAACATAAGAACATAAGAATAAAGGAGACTGCAAGAGACCATAAGGCCTACACTAGGCAGCTCCGTATCCATCACCACCTGTCGTCCCCATCCATAAAGTTGTCTAATCGTTTTTTAAATCAACTGATAGTTTCAGCGCTTACTACATGGTTACTAAGTTTATTCCATTCATCGAAGACCCTATTAATAAACCAATTCTTGCCTATTTCCTTCTTAAATATAAATTTGTCCAGTTTATACCCATTACTGCGAGTCCTGCCCTGTTGTTTTATTATGATGACCTTGTTTGCATCTCCCTTGTTATAGCCTTTGATCCACTTGAACACTTCTATTAGATCACCCCGCACTTTGCGTCTTTCCAGAGAGTGTAAGTTTAGGTGCAGTATATATGTTTATATATGGATACATTGGTTATTAGGTATATATATATATATATATATATATATATATATATATATATATATATATCTATATATATACATATATATATATATATATATATATATATATATATATATATATATTGTTAAGTGTATATATATATACATTGTAAATATATATATGTATATATATATATATATGTATATATATGTATATATATATATATATGTATATATATATACATATATATATATATATATATATATATACTGTACATATATATATACATGTATATATACATATATATCACGGTAAAACCACTGTTGGAGTAGAAAAGACTGGAAACGGGGAATCTATATATTTCGATTGCAAACTGCAATCCTCTTCAGTAGATACACTTAAGAGAGAGCGTGCTACTTAAGTAGCACCCTTTACATGAGAAAGGGGAACATGGGAAGAGGTCTCTACCCTCGGCTCACTCCGTATGTGAGGTCAGGAGGCAAATGTGTTTTTAATAGGTTGGTGATAAAAAAGTCCGGATATTATATATATACAAAGTAGACCACATGGAAAAGAAACAAACGTATAAATACATATCTACTTTGCATAAGTGAACACACATACCCGTGTTCTTATTAGAATATATATATATATATATATATATATATATATGTATATGTATATATATATATACATATATATACATGTATACATACATGTATATATATACATATGTATATATACATGTATACATACATGTATATATATACATATGTATATATATATATTTGTATATATATTCATATATATATACATATATATATATACATATATATATACATATATATATATGTGTGTATCTATATACATACACATATTATACATATATATGTATATATATATACATATATATATATATATATAAATGTATATATATATATATATATATATATATATATATATATATATACATAATATATACATACATAGACATACATAGAACAAAGGCTATTTCTCCCTTATAAGGGAGGAACCCAAAAAATAAAGGCATAAAAACCACTCCCACCCATTCTATCCCTATTACACTCCACTTCCCTTCACCCTTTTCTCTCCCTCTTATCTTGGCACCTCCTGGATGACGGTTCATTCCTGCATTTTGTCCACTGCCCTAGGTCAGAAGCAATGTCGCAAGACACAGCACATCCACAACAGGGCCGCTTCATTAAATCGGCGACCCCCCTTTTCCGTCCCCTCGTGCAGAAAAGTAGAAGACGGGGAGAAATCCCTTCGGGCTGCATCAAATTTTTCTCACACATACTCCCTCATCCCCCATCCCCCACCCATTCCACCTCATACAACACAAAATCATCCATATACAACCATTCTCCATTCACCCCAGTCTTCTGTCCTCTCCCGTCCTTCCTGAACAGATATTCTCCTCTTCCCCAAAGCCCCTTATACCCCATCCATCTATCTCATCCTAGGTCATCCCCTTATGTTCACTCCTTTCACATCTGCCTTCCACACATCTTTTACTAGTCTTTCTTCATTCATTCTTTCCATGTGTCCAAACCATCCTAATACTCTTTCATCCACCCTATCTCCCAACTCCCTTTCCACCCCCTTTCTTCTCCTCACCTCATCATTTCTCATTTTATCCAGCCTAGTAACCCCCATCATACTTCTCAGACACCTCATCTCAAATACATTCAAACTCCTTCTCTCTTCCTCTCTTATTTTCCATTTTTCTGCCCCAAACAGAGGTGTTTGTACAATCACTCGTTCATACAATCTCCTCTTAGCATCCACTCCCAAATGTCTATTTCTCATTACACTTTTTAATACACCAAGGCATTTACTCGCTTCTCTCGATCAACATTCTTCCTCCACCTCCACTCCTCCCTTTCCTGCCACATTCGCACCCAAGTATCTAAAGCTATCCACTTCCTCCAGTCTCTCTCCCTTAATACTCACTTCCAGTCTGCTGCCACTTTCACCCCTTGTACATCCCATCACCTTACTTTTACCCACATTTATCTTCAACTTCCTTCTTTCACAAACTCTCCCAAACTCTGTCACTAACTTCCACAATCTCTCCTCTGATCCTGCTACAAGCGCAGTGCCGTCCGCAAACAACAGCTGGCTTACCTCCTACTTTTCTCCATTTTATTTAACCATATCCAACCCCTGACCCACTACCCTTGCATTTACCTCTCGCACCACCCCATCCATGTATAAATTGAACAGCCAGGGTGACATAACAGATCCCTGACAAAGTCCCACCGTTACCTCAAACCACTAACTCTCTCCATTACTTCTCCTGACACACGCTCTGCTACTCTCGTAAAAACTCTTGACAGCTCCTAAAAGCTTCCCTCCTATTACGTATATCTGCAGTACCTCCCACAGTGCTTTCCTGTCTACCCTGTCATAAGCCTTTTCCAGATTCATAAAAGCTCAGGAAACATCTTTACCTTTTCCTATAGCTTTCTCACATATCTGTCTTACCACAAAAATCTGATCCACGCAACCCCTACCTGTCCTAAACCCACACTGTTCCTCACCAATTACTCCCTCTGTTCCTCTCCTAATCCTCTCAATCAAGACCCTCCTATAAGCCTTCCCAAATACGCTCGACAAGTTAATCCCTCTGAAACTACTACACTCACACTTGTCCCCTTTTCCCTTGAAAATGGAACTATACAGGCACTCCTTCAGTCCTCTGGCACTCTACTCTCTTTGTAACAAGCATTAAATAACCTCACCAGCCAGTCCACCATCATTGTACCTCCATTTTTTCAGATATTCTGCATGACATTCATCCAGATCAGGTGCCCTACCTGCTCTCATCATCTTAACAACTGCCTTCACTTCATCCTTCCTTATTTCTCCTCCAATTTCCTCACTCATCACGGTCATTTTCTTAGCACTTCCCACTGCAACTACCTTTCCCTCCCTGTCCTCCTTCACATTTAGCAACTCCCTAAAATACTCTGCCCATTTTCCTCTTACTGCCTTCTCTTCCATTATCATCTCTCCATCTGCACCTTTTACCTCTTTTTCTCTACTTGATTTGCCTCCTTTTCGTTTCTCAATTTCTTTCCAAAACATCTTTTTATTACTTTCAAAAATTTCTGTCATACTCTTTCCCCATTTCACATCTTCTCTCCTCTTTGTCTCTTTTATCTTATGTTTTACTTCTGTTCTTTTTTCTTTGTACCTCTCACATGATTCCCTCGTCCTATTTTGTAACCAATCTATGAAAGCTCACTTCTTCTCTTCTACAACCTTCTTTGCTTCTTCATCCCACCACTCACTACCATTCCTTCTATTTCCTCCCGTTCTCCTTGTTCCACACACCATCTTTGCACACTTTGTGACTCCCTCCTTGAACCATCATCATTCCTCCTCCACGCCTAGTTCCACTCTATCCTTCACTCCCTCCCACTCCTCTCTCAGCTTCTTCTTGTACTCCTTCTCCTTTTCTTTCTCATTTAAACAGTTCACTCTAAGCACCTCCCTACCGTTTGTCCTTTTTTTCTTTCTCCATCTATCCTCCACTCTCAACTTACCTTCCACCAAAAAAATTTCTGATATTCCCCCACTCTCTCCCCTTAGAACATTTACATCCTTAACTCTTCCTATTATAGTCCTATCTACCACTACATAGTCCATTAATGCTCTATCTACCACCCTTCCATCCACCACCCTCTCCCATGTGTACTTATGCTTGACTTTCTCCCAACATGTTAAAACGGAAGATTAGAAGTCAACCATCATTCCATTTGAGCCTGTTAATTGGTAAAGGGGAAGAGCTTTCAGCGTTAGAGCTTCCATTAGCTAGAGACATTTTCAGATTTGGGTTACTCCTTCGAGAACAAAATTTCAAAGACAGAAGAAACTATACGGATGAGGGGCTCATCAGTGATATCTTACCCCATCTTCTACACCAGTGGACAACAGATAATGCTCTATTCAAACCCCCAGTGATCATCCAGTGTCGAACAATTAAGCCAAAACTTAAAGGATTGTGGGAAAGAATAGTTCAAGTATTTCTTGGCAAAGGAAACTTGGCAAAGAAAAATTCATCTCTACACTAACTTGATAAACTGATTGATATTTTGAGCTGCAAGTGTTCTATAGTCCTGTATTAAAAACAGATTGTTCTCCTTCTGATAGGAGAAAAAATAATTTGCACGTTAACTGCTATTGGCGTCGTAAAAAGAGGATACCTGTTTTAGAGCTGGATTTCATCAGGCCACAGAGAAAAAAAAAACAGAAGGCCAAGAAAGGAATAGACAGATTACTTCTGTAAAAAGGAAAGAACTTATCAGAGAGAAGAAAGAAAAGAAGAGAATGAAGAGTCAAGAAGTCGTGCAAAGAGAAGAACAGCATTGCCATGATGTTTTTCGGTTGTTTGATGATTCTTCTGGACAAAATTAAGTAACGTCAGATGATAGTTATTAAGTGACTTCTGTGGCTTTACCAAAGAAAAGAAAATGCAACACGAGAGATATTTCGAACATTGCATTAGGTAGTATTTGACAGCATACTGGACTCCATGAGGCAACGGAAATTGCATCTGCCGCTTGGATAGATGCAGACCTCATCACCCAAGAAAATTCACCCTTACTTATCGATCATAAGAATGAAATATCTGATGAACAACAAGAAGAATTGAAAGAAGAAGGACTCTCCTGTCTTTTGTTTGATGGAAGAATGGATGAAACCAAAGTTTTGCTAGAAGTAGAGGAAGTAAAGAGAAAATGATCAGGTCTAATCAAAGAAGAACACTACAATGTTTGTTCTGAGCCTGGCTGTCAGTTTTTGTTTCACTTTAAGCCTGAAACTGAAGAGGAAGGAAAAAAGCATGCTGAGGTAATAGCTGATAATATATTATGCTGGCTTTAAGTGAGAGGGCTTGAAAATTCACTGCAGGCTACTGGTGGAGATTCAACATCGGTTAACATTGGCTGGAAGAGAGGTGTAATGGATAATTTAGAGAAAAATGGGAAGAAGACTTATATGGCTGGTGTGTGATTTACATACAGGTGAACTGCCCCTTCGTCACCTCATCCAAGAATTTGATGACCCTACACAAAGCCACATGGACCTAAATGAACCTTCCGAAAGATTTGATTTATTTCTTGATGTATTGCTTCATCCAGCATACACACACACACACACACACACACACACACACACACACACACACACACACACACACACACACACACACACACACACACACACACACACACACATATATATATATATATATATATATATATATATATATATATATATATATAATTTATCTATTTGTCCAATATGTTTAATTACTGAGTTTATTTACTCAATAATCTCACCTACTGAGTTTATTTACTCAATACACTGACTAATCTGTTTGATATTTTTCATTTTTTTGGGCCATCTTGACCAAGTAAAACAAAAGTAATAACAATTTCACAAAATGAAATAAATGGACGCAGTACATTTTTGGTATCCTGTTCGCTTGATGTTGCGGGAAAACACTATGATTACACATCGATTCAAGACAGTACGTGTCTCAAAGAGACAGTCATTTCATTGTAACAAGGACTCAGCCATCGGACGTGTCTGTAGTTGGTGGAG
>NC_134798.1:3696456-3706456 GCF_046742065.1 Oratosquilla oratoria
CCTGCTCCTTGTTTAAACTCTCGCACTTTAGCCTTCCGATCATAATTTTGTTTCACTCGCTCTTGAGCACTCTTAAAGGTTTCTCTAGCTCTCTGCCAACATGAGGTCAACCTACTTCTCATTGCCTCTACCGAATTTATCACTCTTGGATCATATTTATGTCCTGCAAAGGAATAATCAGGCCCTAACCGCATAACTTCTTTCCCTGTAGACCTTCGGCAACATTATTTGTCACCTTTCAGACCATACTGCGTCATAAGTAGGACAGGTACTATCCACCCACTTGCGGAATAGTACTCCCAACTCTAAATAGTATTCCTCTGACAACTCACTCCCACTCACCACTCCTTCCTTCAGACCACTCAAATCGGAGCCAACTCTCTGTAGGCCATGGAGGCTCCTTGCCTCCAGCTTCTCTCCCACTCCCGGTAAGATACTGGGACCCTTTGTTTCTCCTTTCTTCTCTCCCATTCTGTGTGAGTCACTGGGACTCTTTTCTCCTTTCTTCTCTCCCAGTCTGTTTGAGTCACTTAGACTATTTCCTCTCCCTTCTTCTCTCCCATTCTGTGTGATTCACTTAGACTCTTTGCTTCTCCTTTCTTCCCTCCCATTCTGTGTGAGTCTCTTAGACTCTTTTCCTCTCCTTTCTTCTCTCCCATTCTGTGTGAGTCACTGGGACTCTTTTCCTCTCCTTTCTTCTCTCCCTTTCTGTGTGTGTCACTTAGACTCTTTTCCTCTCCTTTCTTCTCTCCCATTCTGTGTGAGTCACTTAGACTCTTTCCATCTCCTTTCTTCTTTCCAATTTTATGTGAGTCACTTAGACTCTTTTCCTCTCCTTTCTTCTCTCCCATTATGTGTAAGTCACTTAGACTCTTTTCCTCTCCTTTCTTCTCTCCCATTCTGTGTGAGTCACTTAGACTCTTTTCTTCTCGTTTCTTCTCTCCCTTTCTTTGTGAATCACTTAGACTCTTTTCCTCTCCTTTCTTCTCTCCCATGCTGTGTGATTCACTTAGACTCCTTGCTTCTCCTTTCTTCTCTCCCATAAACATACGAGTCAGGTTAAACACTTCCGACTCGCTGTCTCGTTCCTCACGGAACAGGAACCTCAAGTCCACATCTGTCTCGACTTGAGTACTTTCACTAGGGATTTTTCCCTTGGGATTCAGACTGTCCTTACATTTAGGATTTCCACAGCCTTGGTCCTTAGACCCTTCTCTCTCTCTTCTCTCCTATGTAGGTGTGGGGCACATCTTCCCACCCACTAAGTCATTTCCTAGAATGACTTCAACTCCTTCCACTGGAAACTGATTTACTAGGCCTATATTTGCCTGTCCCTCATATAGAGGCGATTCCATATCTATCTCTACTAGTGGCACCCTTACTAGGCCTCCTAGGAAGCCTATAACTATTATCCCTTTTGCTACAGGTTTTTCTACTAAATTACTCAGCATTACTGACTGGAGGGCTCCTGAATCTCTCAGAATGTTTACCCCTTTTCTCTTCTCTCCCTTTATATTGATTGTTCCTTGAAAAAGGAACGGGTCATAACCTCTCAAGTGAGGTTTCATCTCCTCCTTTTCCTTGCCGTCTGTGGCAGCAATACTTATGTGAGTCACTACTTTGGTGACCTCCTCTTCGTCCTCCCCTCTCGGACTTCGCCTTCTGTATGGTTGTTCCATCTGTTTAATAATATCTTGGGTTTAACCCTCTCTATTTCCCTTCTCCTGTACCAAAAATCCCTCACCAGGTGGCCTACCCTTCCACAATAGCTACGTGAAATTATCTGCAATGATTTACTATGGTCACCTTTCTTGACCTCTAGGGATTTCGTGAGTCCCTCTGAGGAGCTTGATTGTGGGATCCTCGGGTGTTCTTCACTCCCCCTTGGAGTAACTGAGAATTTTCCTGCGGTAGGTTTAAGTATTTTGTATTTATCTTCCGACTTTGAGACTTCGTTCTCCTGAAGGTACTAGGACACCTCTTTAGGGATGAATCTCAGATACTCTTCTATCAACATTAACTCAGCTAGTTTCCTATAATCTCCATTTATGTTACGGGATCTTACTCATTGGTCCCATAACATTCTTTTCTCTCTACTAAATTCAACGTGTGAAATATCAGATTGCTTCCATAAATTCCTAAATTTAACCCTATAAACTTCAGGCACTAACTCACAGGCTCGTAGGATGGCTGCCTTTATTTTATCGTAATCCTTTGTTTGTGAATCCTTCAAACTGCCATATACTCTTAACGGTTTGCCTCTGAGGCTTGTTTGCAACAATGCATGCCAATACTTCTTCGGCCATTGATAATCTTCCACTATTCCTTCAAACGTTCTAAAGTATCCACCTGTGACTTATCAAATTCAAGACTGAGTCTCCCATGCACGATTTGAGAGTCTGATAGCACTCGTCTACTTTCTTGCAAGTTAAGTTAAAGTCTAAGGTTTTCATTTTCTATTCTAGCCTTTTCAGTTTCTTCCTTCTTTACTTCAGCTTCTATCTTAGCTCTCTCAGTTTCTTCCTTTTTTACTTCAGCTTCTATCTTAGCTCTCTCAGCTTCTTCCTTTTTTACTTCAGCTTCTACTCTAGCTATCTCTAACTTTAACCGTAATTCGCTTAATCGAGATTTAGTGTTTCGAGATTCACTCTTCTCTCTTTTCTCTTCCACTTCTTCCTCACTTTCTGAAGGGACAGACACTTTATCTACCCTTCCTTCATCTCTCATTGCCCCACTTTCATCTCGATTAAGCACCATTTCTCCAACAATTCTTACTAATTCGGTTTTATTCGCATCATGGGCGTGCTCAACCCCTAGACTTTGTGCCATGAATATTTGTTCCAGGGCAGTAAGGCTCTGTATCTACTTTTTAGTGCGTTGTTTGTGTACAAACTCACATACCTCCTGTGCTCTTGTCAACTTCATTTTCTCACACTATTGATCCTATTTAATACTTAAAATTCTCGTCTGTAATTCTTTCACTTTACCGTTAAAATCCTGGCAAGGTCGCCAATTTATGTTACGAATCTCGCTCACACGTCTGACTCATAATACATAGTAAGAGTGAATGAATGAGTTCCCAAGACCCCATGTCTTTGGGATATCTCAAAGAAAAATTACAAGGCCTTCTGACTCGTAACACATAGTAAGAGTGAATGAAACACACAGATAACATTTAACACTATTCGTTAAAGTTAATAGGATTACATGAGTGATTACAGTCAAGGACATATAATTGAGTAATAAGTTGTAAAACAGAAGATTCCCGCTCGTAAAACTTTTAACGTGGGTGAAAGAGAAATTACCAATGAAAATACTGTCTAGGCTTCCCGCGTCACTGCCATAGACGTCACACAACACCTAGATGACATTCTAGCTGAGTTAATTATCTTACGAATAATACAGGGGGAGTACAAAGGACTTACATCAGCTGACAATCCTCCCGAGGCGACCCAACCTCTACATGGTACTTCGTATCCTAAACTGAACTCTCTGACACGCCCAAAGGTGCCCTGATTCCTTCTACAAAAATCCTCTGATTGGCCCATAGGATTAGCATCTATGGAGAGTGAACTTGAATGGCTAAGTTGGCTGAAACGTTCTGCGCCGCTCTAGGCTGGCGGGAAGTGTTACGTACAACGAAGAACAAACGTCTAATTGTATCGAAACCTCTCCCCTACGCGTTCTCTGTACTCGGACATCCACGTAATCGCAAGTGGCGCCTTACCCAAAGTAATAAATATATTTTAACCTTACATATATGGGAATATATGTGACAGTGTGTGTGTGTGTGTGTGTGTGTGTGTGTGTGTGTGTGTGTGTGTGTGTGTGTGTGTGTGTGTGTGTGTGTGTGTGTGTGTGTGTACATATATATATATATATATATATATATATATATATGTATATATATATATATATATATATATATATATATATATATATATATATATATGTGTGTGTGTGTGTGTGTGTGTGAATTGTGTTAAGGTAAGGAGACTTAACACAAATTCGTCAATATGAATTGTCCATATGAATTGTTTTAAGGTAAGGAGACTGAACACAATTCATATGGACATCCAGTTTACAGTTGAACAAGAGAAAGAAAGCAAACTGCCCTTTCTAGACATATTAATACACAGAGGCCCTAATCATTTAATATTTTCGGTATACAGAAAACCAATAGAGTTGATTTTATTCACTTATTCTCTGCCCACAGTAAAAGAGTCAAAACTGGTGTCCAGGTAGGTTTCTTCCTTAGAGCCTACCGTATATGCAGCAAAGAGCTCCTTGAAGACGAATTAACACACATTAAAGACACATTCAAAAACTTAAAATACCCAGGAGGCCTAATCAATAAAACAAAACACAAAGCAAAGAAAATCCACGATAAATCAAACGCCCAAACCAACGGACCAAACGTCCGGGCATCCAGGCCAAACAACCGTGCAGTGACGAAAGATCATGTCACGCCACAATTTATAACTGTACCTAACACTGGAAACACCGAGGATATTAATCAATATTTATTGAAAGGTGTGATAAACATTGCTAAGGCATCCTCTAATAAAATAGGGTGCTCGCTTTGCTCACAGATAATATAATCAGTCGTCTTCGTTGCCCTGACGTCACCGCTCTCGGCCAATCCCTCGTCTCCGTTGCCATCTTTGAAAATGTCAAGTGAATATAACGAATAACAAATACAAAAAGGGCTTCTATTTCACATTTTTCCTCTACACATCTTTTTTTACTTTTTTTTTCACACTCAGGTAAATCTAATTCAGAAATGGGTCTCGTGGGGCTAAGTTGACAAATTATTGTGAAAAGTTTTGTCTCCTTCTGCTTCGCCTCCTGCTTCGCCTCCTCTTCCCTCTGCTTTGCTTCCTCTTCTCTTTTCTTAGCTTCAGCCTTTATTTCTTTGATTTCTTCCTCCTTTTTCAATTCTTCCTTCATATCATCCACTAATTGATTTAATTGATCATTTGCCATTCCACACAATTTTGCATCATCAGCAAATTTGGAAACAATAGATTTCAGTCTGTGGTCTATATCATTTATATATACTATGAATAGAAGTGGCCCAAGAACGGAACCCTGAGGAACTCCACTCGTAACATTTTTCCATCTTAAAGTTTGGTATTTAGAACAATTCTCTGTTTTCGATCGTTCAACCAGTTACTAGTCCAACTCAATAGGCTACCACTTATTCCGTGTGAAGCTAATTTAGTAAGTAGTCTTTCGTGAGGGACGGTATCAAAAGCTTTTGAAAAGTCTTGATATATTAAATCTATATTGTTTCTTTTGTCATAATTCGAGATGACTGTGTTGTAGAATTCGAGTAAATTGGTCACACAAGAACGTTTCTGTCTGAATTCATGCTGGCTATCATTTATCAAACAGTTACTTTCTGGATGATGTTCGATTGCATCATTTTTCCTACGACTGAAGTCAAACTTATAGGCATGTAGTTATTTGGTTTCTTTTTTGTCACTTTCTTTTTCTTTTTTCTTTTAATATGAGAGTAACGTTAGCTATCTTCCATTCTCCGGATCTGATGGATTTATCGATTTTTTTATCTTTATAATGAAACAACAATCTTATTTTTCGTTTCCTTTAAGATTCTTGGATGCCAATCGTCAGGCCCTGGTTCTTTATTAACTTTGAGTTTTTCTATGGACCTTTTGATTTTTCTTTTGTTATATTTACCGTAGTAAGTTCGCCCTAGACTTTCACGGGTTTCAGTTTGGAGTTTACTCTGAGGTGTTTCGTTTACGAATACTGAGCTAAAATAATTGTTTGAAATAGCACACATTCCTTCATTTGAGAATTTAAGTTGACAGTCAGGAAATAATAGTGGGCTAAATGCGATTCCTAATAACCTTTTTATCTCTAATGTAACCATAGAATTTTGGGGGATTCTCTTTGGATTTATCAGCGATATTCATTTCGTATTGTCGTTTTTGTTTTTTTATTGTCTTTTTTAAATCTCTCTGTATTACTACATAGCTTTGATAGTCGGTGCACCCGAGCACTTGTATTTCTTATAAGCCTGTCTCTTTTTAGCAATACTTTTTTCAATTTCTTTGTCAAGCCATTTTGGGCGATCCTGACTCGGGTGTGGGAGGGGGGGGGTCTCCGTCCTTAAACGGGATGTAAGTATGAATCATCTTAGTAAGCGTATATTGAAATATTTCCCATACCTCATCTACAGGTCTTTCGCTTAATTTTGCCTCCCAATCTGTGAGCTGAAGCTCCTGACGTAGTCGTATGAACGAAGCTTTACTGAAATCGGGTATTTTAGATACACAAGTATCTATTCTAACATTTTTAGCAATTTGAATCTAAGTTGTGATCACTACTTGCAATAGTTTTACTAACTTCTACATCGGTTATCATGCTTTCGCGGCTAGTGATCAATAGATCGAGTAAATTTCCATGTCTTATAAGTTACAACGAATTTTGAGTGTCCGCCGCCTGTTACAGCGAACCTTACTGACGTCATGAAATCACTTGAAAAAGCTGTAATAAGCGAAACGTCGTACAAATAAAGGTTCCGTCCTCATATGGTGTTTAACTCGTCAATCAGAATTCTCGCAGCTACCGATCAGAAGGTCATATTTTTCCTCACCTGTGGGGAGGCCCGGTGTGGCAGAATCTGTGGGTTGTGGCTGTACTTATATATGTGCGTTCTTATTTATGAATATATGTTTACATCTATTTATGTGTGTATGTGTGCATTCATGTATGTTTGTAAATATGCATGTATGTAAACATGCCGAAGTAAAAATGTATGTATGTATGTATATATGTATGTATGTATGTATGTATGTATGTATGTATGTATGTATGTATGTATGTATGTATGTATGTATGTATGTATGTTTGTATGTATGTATGTTTGTATGTATGTATGTATGCATGTATGTATGTATGTATGTATGTATGTATGTATGTATGTATGTATGTATGTATGTATGTATGTATGTAAGCATGCATGTATTATGTATACACATATATACAAGTCTATACGCTCGCGTATGTATATATGTATGTATGCACGAGTATGTATGTATGTATGTATATATGTATGTATGTATGTATGTATGTATGTATGTATGTATGTATGTATGTATGTATGTATGTATGTATGTATGTATGTATGTATGTATGTATGTATGTATGTATGTATGTATGTATGTATGTATGTATGTATGTATGTACGTATGTATGTATGTATGTATGTATGTATGTATGTATGTATGTACGTATGTATGTATATGTGTGTGTATGTATGTATTTAAGCATGCATGCATTATGTATACGCATGTATATACAAGTCCATACGTACACATGTATGAATGTATGCATGTACTGGTATGGATGTATGCATGTCCATATGTATGTCTACATGTATGTACGTATGCATGTATGTATGTACGTACGTGCGTACTTACGCAGTCAATCTGGATGTGTGTGTTCATCGCGTACGTGTCCATTCATATGTACAAGAAAAAATCACCAAAGCCCTAACGTTTTGAAGCCGCTGAAAAACACACGAACAGCACATGTCTGCAATTGCCAAATATAATATGATTTTTCCCATAAGCTCAGCAAACGGATTAGGGGACTCTTCTGTACACACATGAGTACATCCCTTCCATTAAGGACTACAATTCCAGAATAAAACCACTAAAACTTTCGGCAGCAAAGGCAGACAAAATGCGCATCAATCAGTTACATCTCGCCGAAGAACAAAAGGGTCTGGACATTACATCCCAGCCATCAAAGGTACAAAAAAAATTTATCACTCAGGCACCGACAACTTGTTCCCTCAAAGCCCACTGACCCTTAAAAGAGCCAATGGGACCTGATCCTATGTCCAAGCCTGTCAGGGCACACCCTACGATCACACCCTTTAGTTTCTGTAGGAAACCTCTTGGTCCAACGTTGTCTGCGCTGTTGCCAGTACCAACAGTAGGTGCTCGCTTTTATACAATATTATAAATGAACTAAACGATCACCCTCGGTGTGGACTATCTGATATTCTGGTTTGTTTTTCTTTCTCGTTTTCTTTGACTCAGCAGGACCTAGCTTAGATCCCAGCCAATTAAGCTCCATGCCTCATCGTTAAGAAACATTCCCAGCTCGCTGGAGCACGAGCCATTTGCAAATGGCCCCATACTGCTCTCGTAAAGGTTAAATCCTTGTCTCAGAATACACACTTATCAATCATTTCTTTAGCAAAGAAAACCAAAGTGAATTCTACCAATTTACATAACTTTAATCATAATTTTTATACAGATCTTAGAGAGAGAGGGATAGGGTGAGAGGGTGGAGGTAGGGGTAGAAGGGAAAGGAGAGGGGAGAAAAAGGGAGGAGAAATGGAGAGGGGGTGAGTAGATGGGTAGACGAATGGGGGAGAGGGAAAGACGGGGAGAGAGAAAGAGTCAGGGGTGGGAGTCGGAGTAGGAGGGGAAGGAGAGAAAGGAAGAAGAAAGAGGGGAGATGAGGAGAAGGGAGAAGATATGGAGAGTGTAGACAGAGAGAGTGGACGATTAGGCGAGGAGGAACTGGATGAGAGATATTTACACATTAAGATGCATCTATGGTAAAATCCCTGACTATTAAGGAACATGGCATTTATATCCCAGCTTGCATAGGTAAAAACTCCTCGGTGAATCACAGCCGCTTCCCTCCCTCTCTTTTACCGATGAAAAACATTTCGAAAGATGAATTAAATACCCTCGTGACAACAAAATAAAAAGGAAAATTTTGCTTCAAGTCGGAAAAGGTTAAAGAACATCAGATCAGACATTTCCCATGACGGATATTTGTTGTCAGTAAAAGAATAATTACAAGGTTAAAACAAATAAATGAATAGATGAATAAACTAATACATGAATAAATGGATAAATAAAGTCTTCCTTACTAAGTTGCACTTTTTTTTCCCCATCATGGAATTATTTCATTAAAACCCATGTCACCCCTTCCCCTACCCTTCTTTACCAGCATATGGCCAGAATTCATTCATTCATCCTTTTTTTTTCTGCACCTGAACCCACATTAAAGACGAAAGACCGATTGGACTTTGACAGACAAGTGTCTCTCTAATTCATAATACGCCTAGCTGCCATCCGCCTCCCTAATTCGATACAAAAATAAAATCCTCACCATAAACATTGTTCCAGGGGAATAAAAGACTAAAGATCTGAACAGAAGTCTGACCAGAAGTAGTTATTTTCTTCTCTCTTTCTTTCTTCACTTGGTGGAGGTGGGGAGGATTACAAGTGAAGCAGGAGGAGAGGTCAGGAAGCGTCATCAGAACCCTAAGAAAGACGCTCGAGCTTCGAAGGTCATCAGAAGGTGAGGCAGTGATGAGAAGCACGTACACATACAACACCGCGAACGCTTACCCGCACAAGCATACACGCATACATACACACACGCGGACACACACACGCGGACACACACACACACACACACACACACACACACACACACACACATATGCACACACGAGGGAGAGAGAGAGAGAAAGAGAGAGGGAGAGAGAGGGGGGAAGAGAACTTGAGAGACACTTAGAGAGAGAGAGAGAGAGAGAGAGAGAGAGAGAGAGAGAGAGAGAGAGAGAGAGAGAGAGAGAGAGAGAGAGAGAGAGAGAGAGAAAGAGAGAGAGAAAGAGAGAGAGAAAGAGAGAGAAAGAAAGAGAGAGAGAGAGAGAGAGAGAGAGAGAGAGAGAGAGAGAGAGAGAGAGAGAGAGAGAGAGAGAGAGAGAGAGAGAGGTAGGGAGGGAATGAGAGGGAGTGAATGAGAGACTTTAAGTAGAGACGATAACATTAGATTTAAGATTATTTTCTCACTGAGCACGAACCAGACACAAACCAAAGACCTCCAGCTGTCACGTCGTAGATTTAATCAAGAATTAGAAATAGAAACAGCTCTGCCAAGCGAGTGTCCTCAATGAATGGCATAAACCTCCTCTGATGTGATATCATCTAACACA
>NC_134798.1:3711456-3721456 GCF_046742065.1 Oratosquilla oratoria
GGAATTTGTGGGTATGGTCAATTATTACCACCGGTTCCTGCCCGAGATCGCGGTAATCATGTCACCACTGTACGAAGTCCTAGCAGGAAAACCCAAGGACCTTATGTGGGGCTCCCCTCAAGCAGAGGCCCTCTAAAAAGCAAAAAACACCCTTGCCGTAGAAACCCTCCCCACCTTTCCAATTCCCGGGAAGCCTCTTATCGTCACCATGGATGCCAGTGACATCGCCATTGGAGCCGTTCTGGAACAAGTCATTAACGGACAGCCACGCCCTTTGAGCTTCTTCAGCAGCAAGTTCCTCAAGGCCGAAAAAAAATACTCTACCTTTTGGCAAAGAACTTCTCGCCGTCCACCAAGCCGTCCGCCATTTCCTTGAGGGTGCAACATTCTCCATCCAGACTGACCACATGCCTTTATTGCACGCCTTTACCAGACAGGCGGACACCTGGTCCGCACGACAACGCCGCCGACTCTCAGCTATCGCTGAGTTTAACTGCACCTTCCGACACATGCCAGGCATAAAAAACCTCGTAGCCGACGCCCTCTCCAAAGTCGAGATAGACACAGTACAGCTGGAACTCGCCAAGGAGCAACAACGAGACCCCGAGACACCAGCAGTGAGAACATCGCTCACGGCCCTACAGTGGAAGGACATACCCCTGGGCGATTCCAGCACATCCGTCCTCTGCGACGTCAGCACCGGGCGTTCAAGCCCATGGATACCAGCATCCCTTCGCCGTCACGTCTTCGGCCTCATCCACAACCTGTCACATTCTTCACAATGAGCAACAGCACGGCTGATGTCACAAAAGTTCGTGTGCCATGGCATATCCCGCGAGGCGGGGAACTGGGTCCAATCTTCCACATCCTGCCATAAATCTAAAGTCCACCGACATACGAAGACGGGCCCTGGGCCCTTTCACCAACCACAGAGACGTTTCCCTTACATCCACGTGGACGTAGTGGGCCCTTCCTCCGTCAGCTGGGCATCGTTACCTCTTCACCATTATAGACCGCTCTACCAGATGGCCTGAAGCCATCCCAACGCCCGACGCCACTTCCACACTTCCGCCCCCTGCACAACAGTTCTGCTCTCCGGATGGATTTCCAAATTCAGCATTCCAAAACACATCACGTCCGACCGCAGTACCACCTTCATGTCGCAGTTATGGACATCCATGGGACAGCTATTGGGCACCTCAGACCACCACACCACAGCCTACAACCCGAGGCTAACGGCATGGTGGAGCTGTTCCACAGAACCCTTAAAGCGGCCCTGATATCACGCTGCAACAACGCGACCTGGAGCACTCAGCGACCATGGGACCTCCTCGGCCTTTGTACTACCCCGAAAGAGGGCCTCGACGTTTCCCCAGCCGAGATGGTTTTCGGCGAATCCTTCGTGGTACCTGGCGGCCCTACGCACAACATCAGCCGCCTAAGGAGTTTCGTCAAAGAATTCACCTCATGCAAACAAACTTAAAAGTACCCACAGCAGCGATACATCCCCTGAGATCTACACACATCAAAGTATGTCTTTCTCCGCACTGACGCTCACAAGTCACCCCTCACCCCACCCTACTCCGGCCCCTACGAAGTTGTTCAGAAAAAGAAGAAAACGTTTCTGCAACGCATTAAAGGCAGCAACGACGTGTCTCCATCGACCGCCTCAAGCCAGCGTACCTACAAGACGACGACCCACCTCCAGTACGATTATCAAGGGCGGGTTGTCCCCTCTTGTACGCAACGGAACATTCTCGCTGAGGGGGTAATATTGTGGTGTCCATACCACAAACGACCACTTTGCCACGCAAGCTAACAGGTGATTAGCTACTGGAACAAGCCATCTCTCCGATATCAGCGATAGTTGTTAGGGACGCACCGGGACAGCAGCCCTTCATGTCAGAAGTCGATCGCTGATTGGCCGAACGGACTGTCGCGCGATCCCGGAGCACTATATAAGCCTGTCACTTACACAATAAAGATAGAATAGATTGAGACATTTATTTCTTTCCACCTTTGATCACTCAACCACGTAGTCTACCTGAGTAACGCTCACTACACGGATTATAAATATGTTGATTTTCTGTCCATGTATGCATACCCTGAAGAAGTTCTGTTAAGAGCGAAACGTCAGTGAATAAAACTCCAACGATCCTCGGTGTTAATCTCACCATCCTACCACTCATTTTGTCATCCTTCCTCATATATATATATATATATATATATATATATATATGTATATATATACATATATATATATATATATATATATATGTTGAGACATTCTGACAGGTTGATGTAAGCGGAATAGGAAACACAGGAGTCTTAGTCTTGAGTTTATTCCTGACTAGTTTCGCAGGTATGCTTTTTCAAAGGAATATGTGTACACATATTCCTTTGAAAAAGCATACCTGCCAAACTAGTCAGGAATAAATTCAAGACTAAGACTCCTGTGTTTCCTATTCCGCTTACATCATATATATAACTGTATATATATATATATATATATATATATATATATATATGTATATATATATGTATGTATATATATATGTATATATATGTATATATATATATATATATATATATATACTATACATACTTAGAAATATATTCATCAACTTCTTTCATAGTGCCTTTCATTCTAGCTACCACCAGGCTATCTTATTCATCTCAGTGGCGCCCTCTTAGTAGTGATGGGGCTGATTCCATAGCTTGAGCCGATATATGAACCAAGAATTTTGATCGTGACTGTTTCTGCAGCTGCCTACTACATTGCTTTCAGCTAATAAGCTCGTTAAATCATAAGCATGTTGAACTGGTTCCCGACACGAACCTGTGTATGTATATGTATATGTACATGTACATGTACATGTACATGTACATGTACATGCATATGTATATGTATATATATATATATGTATATGTATATGTATATGTATATGTATATGTATATGTATATGTATATGTATATGTATATGTGTGTATATATATATATATATATATATATATATGTATATATATATACGTATAAATACACACTGAATGGTTCCCAGTGATCAATTAATATCTTTTTCAACCACAAATCACTTTTAATTCCATGCCATCGCAATCGAGACTGAGAATCACTCGACGGAGACATCCGTTGGAAATTGAAACGTGGACGAGCCGGGTTCGAGTCCTCGGCTCGCCCACGTTTCAATTTCCAACGGATGTCTCCGTCGAGTGATTCTCAGTCTCGATTGCGATGGCATGGAATCAAAAGTGATTTGTGGTTGAAAAAGATGTATATGTATATGTATATATATGTGTATATGTAAACATATATGCATATGTATACGTATATAATGTCATATGGTATAAGTGCACCGAGAATATCTTATGTATTTGGCCTGCTAATTATCCAACATATTTCTCGCCTAAACTTAACGCTCTGGTCCCATCTATCAAATTCACTATGGAAATAGAAGAAAAGAATATAAGAATGAAGGAGACTGCAAAAGACCATAAGGCCTACACTAGGCAGCTCCGTATCCATCACCACCTGTCATCCCCATCCATAAAGTTGTCTAATCGTTTCTTAAAACAAATGATAGTTTCACCGCTTACTACATGGTTACTAAATTTATTCCATTCGTCGACCACCCTATTAGTAAAGCAATTCTTGCCTATTTCCTTTTTAAATCTAAATTTGTCCAGTTTATAACCATTACTGCGAGTCCTGCCCTGTTGTTTTAATATGATGACCTTGTTTGCATCACCCTTGTTAAAGCCTTTGATCCACTTGAACACCTATATTAGATCACCCCGCACTCTGCGTCTTTCCAGAGAGTGTAAGTTAAGGTGCCTAAGAAGAAAAGAACCATTTACCTTTCCTTGATGCAATAATTTGATGCATACAGAATACCTACCATGTTCTTTATTATGTCTATTTCTATTCATCTCATCATGACAAGAGAAAAATGTCAATGTTATTATCAATATTTCTTGGGGCCTATAGAAGTTGTAGTCCGGAATCTTTAGATGGTGAATTCTTAAGAATATTTGACATAGCTTTAACAATGGAATACTCTAGGTAACTAGTAGATATTTCTCTTAAAATGAATATAAAGTCTTAATATGTGAAAAAGTCAGTAATACTTTTAACTAAAAAACTACTTGTTCTTCCTTTCAACGAAGTTACCTCATATTCTTAAGACTTTCAACATTCAAGTAGCATTTAAAAAATCCAATAGTTAGAAGTCTTTTGATGAAAAACTCCCCTGAAAATGAGGAAGGATGCGTATACTCAAATCTATGTGAAGAATACGACAAATGCTATATTGGTCAGACTGGAAAAGAATTAAAATTAAGATTAAAACAACATCTATACATCGTCAGAGTGGGCAAATGTCCAACGCGTTATTTATTCATCTAAGGGACTTCAGTTATTACATTAACTGGGAGGGTGATAAAGAAATTGTTAAAATAAGTCATATTTGAATAGAAATATAGTAGAATCCAATCTGACCAGGAATAGGTTTGTACCTAAATTGTACAAGGATTGTACAAACTGGACATTTTTATCATTAAGAAAGTGATGGCCCAAACATCCTGAACCCGGAAACGGAATCTGTAAGCCATGGGGAAATTTCCATACAGTAACCTTTCCTATTACTTCTCCTCACCTCCCTACCTTTGTATATATACTTGTTTCTTTTCGTCTGTATAGACGAAATCGCTCGGTCCACATTCATTTTATTATTTTCCTTTGTGCTTTTCCGCATGAGAACATCGAAAAAGGGAAGCTTACCCTGTTCTTCCCATTCAACTTTAAGTTTAATGTTGGAGGTTAAAGAATTTAAATTAGCAAAAAAGTTATCAAATGAACCCCAATTTTCATTCCAAAGCTGAGCTTATTTATAAATCTAGATATTCAGGAGAAAAATGATAGAATCAACTATAATTGAATACCAGCCCAATATGAACATTTCAAAGAGGCAATTGTCCCCGGATATAATTTCAGGACTTTTCATCCCCAGCCTATTAAAAAGACATTTGCCTCCTGACCTCACATACGGAGTAAGCCGAGGGTAGAGACCTCTCCCAATGTTCCCCTTTGTCATAGCAAGGGTGCTACTTATGTAGCATTCACTCTTCCAATTTGTAGCTACTGAAGATGATTGCAGTTTACAGTCGAAATACATAGATTCCCCGTCTCCAGTCTTTTCTACTCCAACAGTGGTTTTCACGTGATACAAATATATATATATATATATATATATATATATATATATATATATATATATATATATATATATATATATATACACTATGCTAAAGCGAGGTGAGATCATTTTCCTCGCCACATGGGAACTGCTTACAATCTAAGTGTCATCCTACGAGATTTTATTAGACAGAGGTCACCTAAATCTACACCAGATAATCCCCCTGGTTCTAAGATAAAATTGAGACATGAACGTACAGTGATGGAGCTCAGGAACTCAAATGAACGTCCGTCGCTCGAGCTGCAAAGTTCCTCAGCCTGTTTCCCTCCTGAAGAAGAGAGGTACTTTCACAAAGGAGAGAACCTGTTTGAGAAAACCCGATAACCATATACACCTTAAATTTCTTGGGTCATTCATTAGATGGCGTAAACTCCCGAGGTCTCCTCTTTCTGAGGCTTCTGTCGACAGGTCTTTACCCTCTGAGGCAATCACCATTTCCCTGCACAGATACGGTTTTTATCATTACCGTTACTTAGAGCGAGAGGTCAAAGATAAAGGTGAGTTCGAGGCTACAAAGCAGACGAGCCCGTAGTAATTCATCATACTATATTACTCTCCCGTGGTTCTATGGGTCCTTTCTTAAGAGGCACCGTCCTAGCCACCTCTTATAGGGAGAGTTCCGTGACCTTAAGCTGAATTACCATTTTTTTTCTATCACCACTATCATTACCACCACTACCACCATCATAATCATCATCGTCACCATCATCAACACCACCATTATCATCACTGCCTTTTGGTCTGGCGCTGATACATCCGGTCACTGGAGACTTGGGTTTCCGTCAAATCTTAAAAAATCTTAGTTAAGAAAAAAAAAATATATATATATATATATATATATATATATATATATATGTATATGTATATATATATATATATATATATATATATATATATAAATAAATATATACTAGCCAAATTACCCCCGCGTTGTTGCGAGTTCATAGATAGTCCTTAACCTAACCATACCCCACCTAGCTTTAGCCCTTAACTCTAACCAAAATAATATAAATACATATATATATATATACATATATGTATATGTGTGTGTGTGTGTGTGTGTGTGTGTGTGTGTGTGTGTGTGTGTGTGTGTGTGTGTGTGTGTGTGTGTGTGTGTGTGTGTGTGTGTGTGTGTGTGTGTGTGTGTGTGTGTGTGTGTGTGTGTGTGTGTGTGTGTGTGTGTGTGTGTGTGTGTGTGTGTGTGTGTGTGTGTGTGTGTGTGTGTGTGTGTGTGTAATACAGTTATTCAAGTATCTGGAGTGATAGGGTATCAGAATATATATGGTTATGGGGGTCTATCTCCAAAACCGTAGGAGTTCGTGAACAAACAAACAAACAAACGGACAGACAGAAAGACAAATGAAAGACAGTAATTCAAGTACCTTGGGTTATAAGGTTTAGGAATATATGTGGTTTAGGGGTCTATCTGCAAAACCTAGGAGGAGTTCGGGAATAATCTCTAATCGAACCATCCCCGACCTAACTTTAACTTTAACACTAACCAATCTTTTAAATTAAATATAGTTACTCAAGTACTTGGAGTGATAGGGTATCAGAATATATATGGTTGTGGAGGTCTATCTCCAAAACCCTAGGAGGAATTCGTGAACAAACAAACGAACAAACAAACAAACAGACAGACAGACAGACAAATAAAAGATAGTTATCCAAGTACCCTGGGGTATAAGGTTTCAGAATATATTTGGTTATAGGGGTCTATCTGCTAAAACCTAGGAGTAGTTCGTGAATAATCACTCACCTAACCATACCTCACCTAACTTTAACCCTTAACCCTATTTTCTTTTTAATGAAATATAGTAATCCAAGTACCTGGATTGATAAGGTATCAGAATATATATGGCTATAGGGGTCTATCTCCAAAACCCTAGGAGTTCGTGAACAAACAAACAAACAAACAGACAGACAGAGGCTACTACTTTATTGTAGTATGTATATATATATATGTGTGTGTGTGTGTATTTATATATATATATATATAATATATATATATATATATATATATATTGGTGACGGGGCTATCAAAGACCATTACGAAACATCATAACCAGACCATTGACAGAGACACCCTGATTAAGTGTATCATAGGACACAATGAGGACCCTAGAAGGTTGAAAACTTTAGAGGCTTTCCATATTAGAGATAATGTACCTACAATAAATATCCAACCCAATATGACCTCCAGTATTACCCTCTATAACGACGCGCTCTTAAGACGACGTTATATCGAGGTTCCCTCCTCTCCCTCCCCTTCCCTCCTCCCTCCCTCCACTGTGCCTACCAAGCAGACTATACACTCAGGTATGATTCGAGTATAAGTATCCCGTCTTTCACCTACCAATTGTACTTCTCTCATAGACGTACGTGACACTCTTGTATATCTTACTAATCTATACATTTGTTATGATTTTTCATTTTGTTATTTACATGTTTATTTTCTTGTCTAAATTGTACCCATATTTTTGGTTTTTGTTTAACATTACAGAATTTTGTCAATCCCGAAGGTGTCTCTTTGAATAAAGCTTGATTATTTAATAAATGGAGGACTATCACAACTAACACCACAGTCGCTTACTCAACTCTTTCTTTCGTCCGACTGTGGTGTTAGTTGTGATTTACAAATGTGTTACTACATTTCTCACCAGTGATATATATATATATATATATATATATATATATATATATATATACATTATATATATAATATATATATATATATATATATATATATATATATATACTGTATATATATCAAGGACTACTATTACACAGGACGTGCGCACCCAGATCACTGGGTCCGCTAGCTGAGGCCATTGCTTTCTTTGTAACCTAACATTTTATATTGGACAAATATATCAAAACTAGAAACCTAACATTGCATATAGGAAAATATATCAACTATTGACTTATTCAATGCAGTATAAGCTAATATAAACTTTTATATTGGAATATGAAACTATTTTTAAGGCACTATTATGCTTTGAAATGACAATTTTAGCTGGACTTAACAGGTATTATTGTATGAGGTTAGTGGACACCAGGGTTGGCGATTCCTTTTATCTTTTTAAAAGATATAAAAAATCTATTTTTTTTTTAAATCAGATTTATTTTATTCAAATCAATTTTTTTTTTTTTTTTTTAGATTTTAAATATTGTGGGGTTGCTATCTGATATGCGATCTGAGTGCTAAAGGACATTTTAGCATATTAATATAAGGAGCAGTGTTATATAGACTTGCCACAAGTATACAAGGAACGGTATAAGCCTACATGTAGTATATATCACTAGTCAGCCCACAACAAGTTTCAACAAGATTCTTGTTGAAACTTGTTCTAGGTAAGCAGTTTCTGGTCAGCCCACAACAAGTTTCAACAAGATTCTTGTTGAAACTTGTTCTAGGTAAGCAGTTTCTCACTGAGTCAGTTGCTGCTTTGGAATCAACCAGGAAGGATGTCTTCTGGACCTGGCAGAAGGTTCCTTCAGGCAGAAAAAATTATCCTGTCTGGAATTATTTTGAAAAACTACCAACAACTTCTAGCAAAGGGAACCGAGCTAAATGCAAAGACTGCAGCCAGGAACTACAGGGCATTGTGTCAAGATTAAAATCTCACAGAGATAAATGCCAAGGTCAGCCACAACATACAGAAGAAGAAATTGATGACCCAGGTAAATAATTTTACTTATATTGTGTGCATTTCTCCCTTTTCATACGCAACTATATAAATTTGGTGAACAATGAGAGCATGTGCAATAAAAATGTGAAGGCCTAAAAAGATGGTACTTCAGCTTCATTACTTCTAAATTTGGGTAATGACTATATCACTATGATATACTGTATCCACTCAACTTTAGGGCCTAGATGATTGTTATTCATTTCATTCAACATTGTGTAATATATTTCATAGGTTCCATTGGAATTCAGCCCACATGGGATTCAGCCCAAAGGGATTTAGCCTAACCTAACCCAACTAACCCATTATTTTTAGTGAATTTAAAAGTGGACTGAATCCTGTGTGGGCTGAATTCCAAGCCCACCTATTTCATATCCTGTTAATTATTTCCAAATAATCTAGTGGCTTGTGTGAATATGATCATTATCTAAAAAAATAACTACTGTACTCAAAAGTAGCCTAAATCACACTGTATTCATTCATTTATATATTCATTTATAGATTATGCAAAATGCTAAATTTTTCTGTTTTCATTTCAGGATCTGTATCAACAGCTTCAAGCCCTTCATCATCGGCTCCACTTGAATTATCTGCAAACCTGACTCCACCATTGAAAAGGTCACTATCAGACTCCTCCACAGGCGCCACTTCTGCTAAATGATTTTTATTTAAAAGAAAGTCTTCAACATCTCTGGACAGATTTATCATAAAAACTTCAGCCTCTCAAAAGGAAAATCTCGACAAAGAAGTTGCAAGAACTATATTTGCTACAAATTGACCATTTCGTCTTGTTCAGCATCCTCAGTTTCTCAAGATGGTTCAGAACCTGAAGCCAGGTTATGTTCCTCCATCCAGAAAATATATTGCTGATAAGTACTTGGATCTTGTTTATGAAAAGGAATATAAAAAGTGTGCAGATGACCTGAATAATGATACTGTATATCTTTCAGTTGATGGGTGGCCTAACATCCATAATGAGCCCATAATATGTGTCACTCTAACAACCTCCACTGGTCAGATTGATTTAGTTGACACAATAGA
>NC_134798.1:3748956-3751456 GCF_046742065.1 Oratosquilla oratoria
CTTAAACCTTTGCCCAATGTGTTTAGACATTCAGAAGGCACCAATGACTGTTTTCAAAAGTAAGTCCACGTCATGCGAACCACAGTCGGAACCTCCCATCTCTTCAAGAGGCCGCGGAGAGCTGGAGGCAAAATTTGAATCGTAGACGACAATACCTGTCTTATGAGAAAGCATATGGTGTACGAGAAATAATGACGAGAGAACGCGAGAATGAGTGAGACGAACACACACACACACACACACACACACACACACACACACACACACACACACACACACACACACACACACACACACACACACACACACACACACACACACACACACACACACACACACACACACACACACACACACACACACACACACACACACACACACACACACACACGACTCGGTGGCGCGGTTGGTAGAGTCCCCGACTGTCACTACGGCGGTCCGGGTTCGAATCCTGCCCATGGCTGAAATAATTTCAGTATGGCTGCGCTCCGAGTCGTTACTCCAACTCTCGTGGGCGGGGAGTTGGGGATGTGTGTGCGTGTAGGGTCACAGCATTATCCATAGATCGGTCATACGAGCTCTGAGCTCTCTTCCGGGAGGGAAATAGCTGTCGATCACGAGTCCAACACGTGATCCAAAGACCATGGTGAATCAACACACACACACACACACACACACACACACACACACACACACACACACACACACACACACACACACACACACACACACACACACACACACACACACACACATACAGACAAACAGACAGACACATACATATACAGACAGACAAAAAACATACACACAGACAGACAAAAACACATACACACACACATTCAGACAGACACACACACACAGTGGAGACAGACGATACAGATTGTGCCCTGTCCCTGTGTTGAGGCAAGCCTGGGCCCACCGGAAGCACTTTCTCGTACTTTCCCCTTCATCGTGGCACTCCCTCGACGGGGATGGAGTCTAGCCCGTCCCTAGTAGCCTCTTCCGTACCGAGTGGCACTGTTTCTCTTACGTCAGCTGCCGCCAGGCTATTTCATTGATCTCCATGACAACATCCCCTCGGTACCAAGAGTCAACCCTTCCTGGGCGCACATCTAACTCAAGAATCTGAAGTATGTGACGAACTTTAGCGTATTTGTTCTGGTTAAAAGAAGGCGTTTTCATTCCCCCGCAGTTGGAAGCCCTCGGTCGAAAGATTTTGTGGAGAGTAAAGCGATTTCACTTCTAAGTACCACAGTGGGCGGGGTCGAGATCTTCAAGGAACCACCGGACGCATGCTCTTCTGCGACCATTTAGAACTTACGATGAAGTCCCGGAGATCGTAAGCCAGGTCGTAAATCTACGACCAAAATACTTACGCATCCCCCACAGCTCCCTAGCAGACAAGAGCCACTGTATTACTCGTATTTACAACTGGAAGCAACTTAACGGCTCCCAGCGATTTTATTCAGACGACGGACGAAGCACAGAGTTATGGACTTGGACCCAGCCGCTGTGGGGCGGAAGCAGAGTGTTGGCTTTCCGCCGCCCCGGCCGCCGCCGACCGTCTTCAGAGTTCGAGAAAGACGCCTTGTGCCCGGCGACCGTTTGGTCCCTGGGGAAGTGTCCCAACCAAGACAACACGTCATGCACATACATATGCACGGTCACGAGAGGAAGGAGGAAGGAAGGGGAAGGGAGAGGATGAAGGGTAGAAAGGGAGGACAGGGAGAGGAGGATTGAGGAAAGGGAAGGGAGGGAGATGGAGATGAGGAAAGAGAAGAAGGGAGGAGAGGGAAGAGGGGGGAAAGAGAAGAGGAGAGGAGTTGGAAGAGGGGACAACAATGGAGAAGACAGGAGAAGAGAGAGCGAGACGAGAGAGGAATGGATGGAGGTGGGGAGGGAGGAGAAGGCAGGAGAAGGGAGTAGAAGAGAGTAGAGGAAGAGAGAATGGTAGAGTAGAGAGGAGGGGAGTCGATGAGAGGGGAGCGAAGGGAGGGAAAGAGTGAAAGGAAGTGAAATGAGAGAATGAAGGGAAGTGAGAAGAGAGAGGAAGGGATGCGAAAAAAGAGGAAGAGGAGGCGAAGGGAAGAGAAGGAGGGAGGAAATGAAGGAGAGAAGAAAGGGAGGAGAAGGGTGCAGAGGGGTGAGAGGGAGTGGGAGGAAGGAAGAGGGAGTGGGAGGGTGTAAGATGAGGACTTCACATAGCTAAAGCGAGCCCATGATAGAGAGGAGAGGGAAGAGGCGGGACAGACGGGGATTGACGGACTGACGGGCGGACGCACTCACGAGAGCACAAATGCGCGCACGCGTCTTTGGTCCCACAGGGAGTGGGATCGAGGATGCCCAGCAGTCGAAGAGAAGGAAAGAAGAAACAAAGAAAATGAGGAAAACAATAAAAAATAGAAAGAAGATGGAAAAAAGGAGAGAATAAAAGAAGAGACAAAAAAGGAGAGAATCTATGATAGGAAAAGAAAAAGACAAATTAAAAGAAGAAAGGCGA
>NC_134798.1:3773956-3776456 GCF_046742065.1 Oratosquilla oratoria
CAGTCTATGACCTTAGCCAAAGAAATAAACATTAATTGTTGAAGGAGCTCCCCCCCCACTCCACCTCCTCCTCCGCCTCCTCTTTCTCCTCCTTCTTCTGTCGTCTCCTCTTCTTCCTCCTCCTCCTCCTCTGCCTCCTCCGCTTCCTCCATCACCCAGAGGTAAATAAAGAAGACACTCCATTCGTAACATCTATCCACAACTGGCAGAGAAACAAGTACCTCCAAGTATATCCTAAATACCTCTTGTCTGCGTGCGTAATCATTCAATTATCTATTCATTTATTTCATTTTATCTTTCTAATTATCTATTAATTCATTTATATATTTTACCTATTTAACCAAGGTCAAAACCCGTTTTTGTGAAAGTTCTACTTGCCATGTACTCTTCGCTTTCCCTACCATTAAGGTTTTTGGAGTTCTAGTTGGTCCCTCGGTTAGCCTGCTCTGTCCAGGATCCAAGACACTTAGGTTCAACTGCTGATTTGTGGGTTTTCCTTCAACAAATAATTCATTCACACCGAACTACCTCATGCCTTGTGTGTTTACAATATAGGTTAGGAATATTTCTTGCAAATACACCCCTTATAAGAACGTTCGTAAAGATACACACACACATACACACACACACACACACACACACACACACACACACACACACACACACACACACACACACACACGCACACACACACACACACAAACACACGCACACACACATACACACACACATACACTGGAATATGCAGCGCTGGTGTGGTCACCCAGTACAAAAAAGAATATAAGAAAATTAGAAAGAATACAAAGAGCAGCAACAAAGATGACCCCAACACTTTCAAACTTGACATATGAACAAAGACTGGCCGAACTGGAATTGCCGACCTGGAACAAAGAGGAAATCGAGGGGACCTAATAACCATCTACAGGATTATGAAAGGAAAGGAACGCCTTGATAGAGAGGATTTACTAATGTGGGACAGAAGAAAAACAAGAGGACATGCAATGAAACTCAAAAAGGACAGCTACAGAAGAGACCTGAAAAAGGATAGGATAGTTTCCCACACAGGGGGATGAGAGCGTGCTGGTAGGTGGTGTAATCTTTGCCAAGTATTGTGCGACAGGCTCTTTTCTGCACTTTCTCCAGCTGACGCTGCTGCGTCAAAGTGAGAGAGGAGATCCAAGAGGGGGATGCGTACATCAACTTGGGCAAAATGAAGGAAGTGTAGATGGTCTTGAGATCTTCAGCCTGTGCCCCTAATGAGCTCAGTCGACGCAGCATATACAGCTTGTAGGAGGCTGCCCTGATGGTGTGTGTGTGTGTGTGTGTGTGTGTGTGTGTGTGTGTGTGTGTGTGTGTGTGTGTGTGTGTGTGTGTGTGTGTGTGTGTGTGTGTGTGTTTACCTAGTTGTTTTTACCTGGTTGTATTTTACGGGAAAGGGAGCTATGCTTGTGGTGACCCGTTTTTGCATCTCGCAAGATCAAATTTATTCTTAAATTCTTGTATGGTGTTTGCACACACTATTTTTTCGTCCCATTTGTTCCATATATCTATCACCTTGCTGACCGCTATCTTCAGATTTTGAGGTCGTTTGCGGTCACCCTGGTCAAACATCCTCGGCACCGGAACCTACTACCTCCTCAGGTACCTCGTCAACGGTGCCAGGTAAGGCACCATAATTCCATCAAGCCGATCAGAGCACGTACCGACCGGTATAAGAAGAGCCCCATTCCGACATTTGTCGACTTAATCAACAACTAGAATTTACATTGTTGTACTACATACCTATTACTAAGCCTGCTGTTTTATTTGTTTTATTTGTCTAGTTTTTGAATGCTTGTAACAACGTCTACTCACTGTCATAGTATTATATTGTTATTTTCTTGTAGGTTGTATATTTTCAGCAGAAATGCTGCTATACCCAATAAACCGTAAATACACACACACACACACACACACACACACACACACACACACACACACACACACACACACACACACACACACACACACACACACACACACACACACACACACACACACACACACACACACACACACACACACACACACACACACACACACACACACACACACACACACACACACACACACACACACACACACACACACACACACACACACACACACACACACACACACACCACTCTGAACACACTTCTTCTCGTCCGATCAGCGAAGTTAAGCAGCGTTGAGTCTGGTCAGTACTTGGATGGGTGACCGCCTGGGAAGACCAGATGCTGTTAGTATTTTCAACACAGATTGCCCATAGATCGGTCATATACGAGCTCTGAGTTCTCTTTCGGGAGGGAGATAGCTGTCGATCACGAATCCAACACGTGATCCAAGATCATGGTGAATCACACGCACACATATACACAATGCCTGAAGACCTACTAGGGGAGGGAATCTGGAAAAATTACAAGTCTTCATGTAATAACCATTTCTAACCAAAATAATTTTAGAGATTAGTATGGCATGT
>NC_134798.1:3783956-3793956 GCF_046742065.1 Oratosquilla oratoria
ATATATATATATATATCAAGGACTACTATTACACAGGACGTGCGCACCCAGACTTCTGGCTCCGCCAGCGGAGGCCATTGCTTTTTTTTGTAACCTAACATTTTATATTGGACAAATATATAAAAACTAGAAACCTAACATTGTATATAGGACAAATATATCAACTATTGACTTATTCAATGCAGTACAAGTTAATATAAACTTTTGTAGTGAAATAAGAAACTATTTTTAAGGCACTGTTATGCTTTGAAATGCCAATTCTAGCCGGACTTAACAGGTATTATTGTGCGAAGTTAGTGGACACTAGGGTTGGCGATTTCTTTTTACCCTCTTAAAAAATATAAAAAATCTATTCTTTATTCAAATCAGATTTATTTGATTCAAATATATATATATTTTTTATGGATTTTAAATATTGTGGGATTGCTATCTGATATGCGATCTGATTGCTGAAGGACATTTTATAGACTTGCCACAAGTACTGCCATGCCACTCAGAACCCCACCAGAAAATGCAACAGTTGGCCGAATCTGTACTTCATCTATCAAGAGAAATACACTCTTCTGCTGCAGTGTCTTCACTTTGGCAAATGTTTCCCTCATCACCTGATTCTTGTCAATAGATGAAGTGATGTACTGCAGCTTGCGTTTCCTTGGCAGTACCAAAAAGTCTCTGAGCTGTTCATAACTACACTTGGGGTATAATTTAAGAGCAAAACAATAATCATTCATGGAAAACTTTTTCTGTGATAAAAGTTCCAACTGACGTGTCAAAAATACCAACTTCTTCTCATTCTCGGTGTTTACACAGGCTGACGTGTGGGTTTGAAGAAGAGTGACAATAATCTCAATCTTTTTGTCAAACGGGATGCCATAGTTAATTGCTAAGCGCACAGCTTCGGTGAACTGACCATACGACCTCAAACCATGAAGTGTCTTACCCAGTGGTACTCTAATGCCCTTCTTGAATGCACGGCAGATCAGTGGGCTACACAACGTGGGCGTGTTTTCGACAATCACAGACAGTCTGCACTTACTGAAATTTTCTGTCATGAACAGACACACTAACCTTTCTTCCGATCTTGAAATAATTAAGTCTTTCATAACGGTCTTTGGCAGTCGAAACACTCGGTACCTGTTATCCTTGTTATAATTACCGTTGCAGTTCACAACACCACACTTATTCGGCATTTTGAATACACAAAATCAGCAAGAACCTATATAAACAAATACAATCCACTTCTAAATGCAGCCACGCGGGAAAGACAGAGTAACACAACCTTAACACCTCCATTGCTAGTAGCACACTAGACCAGTGTTGCCACTCTGGAAAATGAAAAAACCTAGACAGCTTGCCAAAAACTACTACACTGAACAAAAAACTACTAGATTCGAATTATATTACGCAACATACACATGAAGACATTTTGAAGTTAGAAAACTGTATACATCAAACTAATTACTACTGCCTGTAATGGTGTAATAATCCAAACTTTCACAACCAATCACTAGTTAGTCTAGTAGACAACTATGAGCTAAACTCGTCACTTGTATGCAGGAAAGACTGCTGTTGCATTGCTCTTTACGATTCTGCACTTAAAAATCTGCACAAACTAATAATTCGGATAATACAAACCTCAACCATCCTGCAACCATCTATTTACTAATGTAACCAATCAATCGCGCAAACATACTATAAGCAAATAACAAGTGCGCCAATTTGACTGACAATTTCTATGGAGTTCGTATGATGATATACATTCAATTCATAGTAACTGTACGTGTGAATGTGTTATAGCTAATTTTCAAAACCTCTCAATGACAAATCATGCTTTCATGGAATAATTCGAGAAGTATTAGAGAGAAATAATGCAGAAAAATAACATTTTGCGAAAACAGATACAAACTTCGACGCGAGCGCGACAGCCTGCTATTTTTTGTAATTTGTAAGATGGTTGCATGATTAGTAGGAAGGGTTGCCAATTTAGCACTTTTGGTGCCAGATCTGGCACTATTTTTCTGTGTTTGGCTCAAACTTTTTCAATCTAGCATCTGGCTCCAAATCTGGCTCCAAGAATTTGGCTCCGTAATGCAAAATTAAACGTTTTTATTATGATCTTCAAAATATACTAGATTCTTGATATCCATGACGAAAAACCACTAGACTACTAGATTGAGGAAAAAAATAATAGATCTAGTGGGAAAACACTAGGAGTGGCAACCCTGCACTGGACTGGCCTTCGCTAGCGGACCCAGGAATCTGGGTGTGCACGTCCTGTGTAATAGTAGTCCTTATATATATATATATATATTATATATATATATATATCACAACAAAGATATGTCGTAGCACATATGTAAAATAATACTGATGACCCACTTTCGGAGAAGAATAAGCGAAGATATAGAGATCTGTATATTTCGATCACTTACTGTGATCCTCTTCGGCAGATATGAGTTACAAAGTACAGAACAATGTGTATTTATTGTAAAGCAGTGAGGTAGCATGAGGGGACGAGGCTCAGGTCAACACGCCCGGCACGCATGCTCGCATCTTGGTGGCTCAGGTCACATGACCGGCGTTGCATGGGCCTTGGTGATTTTTGTCCACCGTTAATGTTGATGGTAACATTTTATTTATGGCAAAAGAAGAAATACAGTCTGGTGACCATTGACCATGGGAAATGTTATAATTTGGGAAATTATTTAATAAATATTTAATAAATAATTTCCCAAATCATAACATTTCCCATGGTCAATGGTCACCAGACTGTATTTCTTCTTTTGCCATAAATAAAATGTTACCATCAACATTAACGGTGGACAAAAATCACCAAGGCCCATGCAACGCCGGTCATGTGACCTGAGCCACCAAGATGCGAGCATGCGTGCCGGGCGTGTTGACCTGAGCCTCGTCCCCTCATGCTACCTCACTGCTTTACTATAAATACACATTGTTCTGTACTTTGTAACTCATATCTGCCGAAGAGGATCACAGTAAGTGATCGAAATATACAGATCTCTATATCTTCGCTTATTCTTCTCCGAAAGTGGGTCATCAGTATTATATATATATATATATATATATATATATATATATATATATATATATATATATATATATTTAAACAAAGGTATATGCAAAGTGGACACTTTCTATGAATTTAAATTGATATTTCAAACATTTTTGGTCCACTTCTCAACAACAGTAACAAATTTATATATATTCTATTTCTCATGATGTAACACAATTCAAACTCATGAGACGGCTAACATGTACAAAAAATGTATATGTACACAAGACAGCAAACATACATAGACACACACACACACTCACACACGCACACACACACACACACGCACACACACACACACACACACACTCACACACACACACACAGACTCACACACACACATACACACGCACACACACACGTACACACACACAAACACACACACACACACACAAGGTCAAGGTCATGATAAGGCAATTGAAGATATCTATAGGATGGGTAAATATTCTGAAGAGAAGAATAGACCTTTTAAAGTAAAACTTAATTCACAGAGAATAGCAGAAGAAATATTAACAAACGTAGGAAAACTAGCAAAAAGCAAAAACTACAACAATCTAGAGATAAAAAAGGAACTGAGTGATGAGGAAAAAGAAAAGGAAAAAGCACTTAAAGAGGAAGCTAAGGAAAAGAACGAGAAAAGAACAGAAAAAGAAAGGAAGGAGATTTTTTGGAGAGTGATGGACTTGAGACTGAGGAAATGGTACATAAGGGAAAAGGAAATTCAGGAGCAAGAAGAAAAGGAAGACAAGAAAAAAAAAGATAATATATGCCAACATAGACGGATTGATATCAGGAATCGATGAATTGAATGACTATCTAGAACAAGAAAAACCAGGTATCATGGGGATTCTGGAGACAAAATTGAAAAGATCATTACCACCAAATAGTGTAGGACAAGGATTATATAATTGTTGGTACAAAAACAGAGAAACACAGCAGGGTGGAGAAGTGATGTTACTAAACAAGAAAGGCCTAAATGTGACAAAAATCACAGAGGGAGAGAACAATGTGGAATTGATTATAAGAGTTGAGGATGGAGATATGAAAAATAAAAAGTATGCAGTGATTTATGTCCCACCTAAAACTCACGCATGGAATGAAAGTGAACACTCCAAAATTAAGGAAAACATAAGAAAAAACACTAAATGAAATACTAAAGAAAGAAGGAAATCTGGTAATTATGGGTGATTTTAGCTCGAAAGAAATATGTTGGGAAGAGATGACTGTGAAATCTGGAGAAGATCACTTGGGAAACATATTACTGGAAATGACCATTGATTACACATTGACGCAATGGGTCAAGGAAAACACCAGGTATAGAAATAATAATGAATCCTCAAGATTGGATTTGATATTCACATCAGAACCCGAAATTGTGGATAAAATAGAATACAATACACCAATTGGAAAAAGTGATCACATACTAATAGAAATGGAATTAGATGAAGAAGCAAATATAGAAATTAACGAAAAACACAGAAAAGGAAGACTAATGTACAACAAAACAGATTTTGAGAAACTTAGAAAATTCTTTCGAGAAGCAAATTGGAAAAAAATTGATAATGAAGAAACAAAGGTGGAAGAGAAATGGACAATTTGGAAGGAAATCTATAATGAAGGTGTGGATAAGTATGTACCTAGACAAAAACATGGAAGTGTATATATAAAATTCTGATATAATAAAAAGTACAGCGAGGCAAAATACAGGAGAGATAAAGCCTAGAAAAGGTGGAAAAATGAAAACAAATTGAGAATTGGAAAATATACACCAAACTAAGAAATGAATATGTAAAAATACGTAGAGAAGAAAAGAGAAATTATGAAAAGGACATAATAGATAAATGTAAAGATCTACCCAAATTATTTTATAGATATGTAAACTGTAAGCTAAAAAATAAACAGAAAACACATAAATTACGTCAGATATAGAAATGGCAGATATAATGAACAAACATTTCAAATCTGTATTCACCAAAGAGGAAAAAATCTACAAAACCGTGATCAAAGAATTGAAGTAAGATTCCCTCCATTGAAGAAATTAAACATTACTCAGAATTAAATAAGGAATCAAATACTAAAGCTTGACGTTAACAAATCACATGGCCCAGACGGAGTTGCAAACTGGATACTGAAGGAATGTATAGATGAACTAACAGGAAAAATATACAAAATAATCGAATGCTCACTCAAAGAAGGAAAACTACCAGGAGACTGGAAAAATGCCAATATAGTGCCGATATATAAAGGGGGAAATAGGGAAGACCCAACAAATTATAGACCGGTGTCCCTAACGAGAACAATAGTTAAAATGTGTGAGAGAATCATCAAAGATAGATGGACAAAATATCTGGAGGAGAATAATATACTGAACCCGAGGCGATCTGGATTCAGACAAGGAAGATCATGTACCACTAATTTAATTTGTTTCTATTCAAGATTGATAGATTGCAGGAAAGGGATGGCTGGACAGACTGTGCATTCCTGGACTTACAAAAGGCATTTGATAAGGTACCACACAGAAAATTACTATATAAACTGGAAACAATAGGAGGCATACATGGAAAACTATTGAACTGGATGGAGGACCTTCTACATGGAAGAAAAATGAAAGTGGTGCTCAGAGACAAATATTCAAAATGGGAAGAAATGAGTAGTGGCGTCCCACAGGGGTCAGTACCAGCTCCGATAATGTTTGCTATATATGTAAATGATATGGACGAAGGCATTAATAGCTACACGATCTGCTTTGAGGATGACGCAAAATTACGAAAGAGAATATAAACTCCGAAAAAGACTGCGACTCATTATAGAGGGATCTGAACAAAGTCTTAGAGTGGAGCAAGAGATGAGAGGTAGAATTCAACATCAAGAAGTGCAGTATAATTGAATTTGTAAAAAACAAGAAGAGAATATCAGGACAGTATAAAATTGATGGAAAAGAAGTAAAGAAAGTAAATTCTGAGAGGGACCTAGAAGTTATCATCACCAAAGACATGTTGCCAGATAAAAATATAAATAAAATATTCGGAGAAACAAATAATTTGTTGCGATCAATAAATGTGGCCTTTAAATACCTGGATAAGGAAATGACCAAGAAAATATCACAAACACTGATAAGGCCAAAACTGGAATATGCAGCGCTGATATGGTCACCCAGAACAAAAAAGAGTATAAGAAAATTAGAAAGAATACAAAGAACAACAACAAAGTTGGTCCCAACACTTGTAAACCTGACATATGAACAAAGACTGGTCGAACTGGAATTGCCAACCCTAGAACAAAGAAGAGAAAGAGGGGACCTAATAACCATCTACAGAATTATGAAAGGAAAAGAATGCCTTGATAGAGAGGACTTATTAAAGCGGGACAGAAGAAAAACAAGAGGACATACAATGAAACTCAAAAAGGATAACTACAGAAGAGATCTGAAAAAGAACATCTTCCCACACTGAGTGATAGATATATGGAACAAATTGGATGAAGAAATAGTGTGTGCATACACAATACAAGAATTTAAGAACAAATTTGATCTTGCCAGATACAAAAACGGGTCACCACGAGCATAGCTCCCCTTCCCATATAATACAACTAGGTAAATACAGCTAGGTAAATAAATACACACACACGCAAACACACACACACACACATACACACACACACACACACACACACACACACACACACACACACACACACACACACACACACACACACACACACACACACACACACACACACACACACACACACATCCACACACACACGCACACACACACACACACACACACACACACACACGCGCGCGCGCGCGCGCGCGCACACACACATACGTACACACACACACACACACACACACACACACACACACACACACACACACACACACACACACACACACACACACACACACACATACACAAGCAAACACACACACACACATACGCACATCGCCCCCAAGTGGCTCCAACAAATATAGATGTATTGTATTTCATTGGCAACGGCCATCGCTTCTATCATTGTAGGCAATATGTCACCTAAGAGATAGTTATAGAAGTGGTAAAAGAGATATTTGAAGAAGATGGTGGAGTGGAGGGAGAACAGTACCTAGACTTGATCAACATTCCTTCGGAAGAGAAAGTTTCCTATCATAAAAGAATTTTTTGTAACTCTGGTCCGTAGAGGTGTCACTAAGTTTGTAAGTCTATTTAATACTTCATAATATTTCAAATACATAATGGAAACTTTTAGAACTGGTCTGTAGAGGTGTCTGTAAGTACTGACTGGATATACCATGTGAAGTTAATGCCACGTAGAGCTACTACAGATATATCTTTCCGGTGGAAATCTCTAAATCTAAAAAAAAATAATAATAATAATAAAAATTTCGGAAGAAACGACAAGCGTCTACGTTCCGAACGCTCGACACTTGAATTTTACGAAGTACCCAATAGGGACGACTATCGGCTGAAAATTTTAACTACCAGGACGTCGGTTCGTGTCGTGTCAGCCCGGGAGACAAAGACTGCCAGCTTTATCTTGAGACGGCGTGGGGCCTCCATGCTCCATGCCCTGAGAGCATTTCCCCTCCCCCTCCACCTCTCCACTGTCCTCCACCGCTCGCACCTCAACCTCGGGAAGACAAGCATACACTGGGTCCCGATAGGCGTCTTATGTGTCTAGTGTCTTGTGTGTGCGTGTCTGATACACAAGACTGACAACCACCTACTCTTACATTATTGTTCACATTGATTCGTACCTTGGTTCTGTCCACAAGGATAGAAGCGCTGGTAATCGAAAGATGATAACAAGTTGGTACTGGATGCCACCTACCGTCCCGGTTTCACTCAGGAAAACGCGCACACAGACACACACACATACACAAACACACACACACACACACACACACACACACACACACATACATACATTCATGTATAAATATATATATCTAAGTATCTATAAAAATATTCTTGGCCAGGGGGGCGGGGTCCATGGTACTTTGGGGACACCTGTGGGCAGTGGCGCGGTGTAAAGATAACGGAGTCTTTTGCTGCTAAGAAACGAAGACAGAGACATTTTTGGAAATGGGTGATAAACACTAAGAAGATAATTAAAAATGTAGTGTTGAAAAACTGTAAACAACTTCAGATGTTGAAATCAGAGCATAGTACAATGTTTCCAGCCTGGCTGCGCTGGGGGGGCTTGGCTTGCGGCGCACCACCTCCAAACAAAGGCTATAAAATAAACAACTGTAAATTATTCACCTCTTTTATTTTCGTCATTTTCATAATTTTCGTTTTTTAGAAGAATATTTTTATTTTGACTTACGCCCACGTGTTTTTAGTATATATTTTGGTGGAGTCCCGTAGATCCGCTGGAGTCCTCAAGATCCGCTCGAGTTCCAAAGATCCGCTCGAGCCCTCAAGATCCGCTCGAGTCCCAAAGATCTGCTCGAGTCCTCTAGATCCGCTCGAGTCCCAAAGATCCGCTTGAGTCCTCTAGATCCGTTCGAGTCCCAAAGATCCGCTCGAGTCCTCTAGATCCGCTCGAGTCCCACGACCGCGTATATGCGATTTATACCCTTACAGGGATGGCCCATGTCATGGGGTCCATCATTGTAACCTTTTTGCCGGATCCCCATTCAACTCAGTTAGGGACGTCGTGACATTGAAACATTTTGGAGAATTTTATTTTTTCGTCCCGCTCACAGCCAATCAGCCGTCTCCCTTGCCGTGACGTCACAGCTGGAAACCATCAAAGAATTGCTTTACAAGATTATCAGCAGTGATGAAGAAGATGAGAACAGTCCTCCGAAAAAGAAGAGAAAATGCGGTGCAGATGTAAATATTGTGAAGGAGTAAATAGTATAAATAATACTGTATAGTATTAAACATGGGGCGGAGCCCTCGGGCGCTGCAGGCCAAGTACCCCTGGCGTAGCCAGGGCCGGCGCAGCCGGGTGCTTGTAATAATAAATATATATACAGTATATATATATATATATATATACATATATATATATATATATACATATACATATATATATATATATATATATATATATATATCTATATAGACATATATATATATATACTCAACCAACCCACAAGTTCCGTTCAACACAAAATCTCCCTTATGACCCAGGACCTTTCTGCTTTCGGCGGTACTGCTTATCTCTCCTCATCCTCATCCTCATCCTCTTCCCACTACTACTACTACTACTACTACTACTACTACTACTACTACTACTACTACTACTACTACTACTACTACTACTACTACTACTACTACTACTACTACTACTACTCTTGTTCCTCCCCATTACCATCACTACAAACACCATCAAAACCAAGGAAGGAACCAACCATAAGTGCCGCTCCGTCCCTGCCATAACATTGAACCTGCCTTGGGCTGCTGCAACCTATCTCTCCTTCTTCTCCTCCTCCTCCTCCACCTCCGCCTCTCTCCTCTTCTTCCTCTCATTGTCCCCCTCTCTCCTTCTCCTCATCCTCCTCCATTTCCTCCTACATGCCTCCAAAATTACATCACATGCGCCACGAGTGAGTCGGAAAACTGTTATTTTATATCTCCGCCATAATTATTACCAACTAACAACATGCACTGATCATTTCGAGTGACTCAACAAATGTAAAACAGGTATCCATCAGGGGTACACAAGTACGCACACACAAATATACTGTATATTTAGAATATCATGTATACATATCTATATATGCATACGTATATATACATATATGTATATATATATTATATATACATATATATATATATGTATATATATATATATATATATGTATATATATATATATATATATATATATATATATATATATGAGTGAATTTAGGTAGCAGGTTCTCTTCAATGCATTTCTTATTAAATAACACAGCAAACTGGGCGTTAGTTATC
>NC_134798.1:3801456-3812455 GCF_046742065.1 Oratosquilla oratoria
TGCAGAGGCAGTGCAATGTAGTTCAGTTCGAAGCTTTAAGAATCATTTACTTTAAGAATCATTTAGATAAACATCTAAGCAAGATGCTGTAATGATTATCATTTATTTTATATTATTTTTTTATCATTTGTCTGTTTGTTTATCATTGTTTGCTTGATTCTCATTTGTTATTAGTTATATGTCAATTTATTATTATTTACTATTTACCTGTTTGTTTATCATTTAACTATGCCTATGCATGTATTTCATTTATTATTTACATTGTTATAGTTTTTATTTATTCATTTATTCATTTATTATTATTTTTCCGCATCCGACCTATTTCTATTTTTGGACCCTGTCTCTCTGTCGCATCCGACCTCCCTCGCCTTTGTAATCATTTGTAATCCTTTGATTAGGATAGGTAAAGTTAGGTTGGATTAGGTTAGGTAAGGTTAGATTAGGTTAGGTAAGGTTAGAGTAGGTTAGGTTAGGTAAGATTAGGGTTGGGTTAGGTTAAGTTTGGTTAGAATAGGTTAAGTTAGGTAATGTTTGATTAGGTTAGGGTAAGTAATGTTATATTAGATTAGGTTAGGTTGGGTAAGGTTTGATTCGGATGTCATTTTTTTTTTTCCATTATTTGTTCATTTTTGCTCATTCTTTAGTGTCAGTCATGGTTTTTCATATACATTATTCTCTTCCCTCCCATCCCCCCACCTCTCTCTCTCTATCTATCTATCTATCTATCAATCCATCTGACTCTCTCTCAATCTCTCTCCCTCTCTCTCTCTCTCTCTCTCTCTCTCTCTCTCTCTCTCTCTCTCTCTCTCTCTCTCTCTCTCTCTCTCTCTCTCTCTCTCTCTCTCTCTCTCTCTCTCTCTCTCTCTCTCTCTCTCTCTCTCTCTCTCTCTCTCTCTCTCTCTTACTCTCTACCCCCTCAACACCCTCCAACCCCCCAGTAGCAAAGAGTTTGAATGCATACTTGGTGTCTCCTTCTTCATGTTGCCTCTTCCTCCTCCATTCGACCTCGAGGGCTGTTCCCCACAAGGAGTGTCGATAGATAGATAGATAGAGAGAGATAAAGTAAACATGTTTCTTCCTTCGTCTGTGTTCCTCCTCTTCCTCCTCCTGCTCCTTCTCCTCTTTCCCACTTCCTCCTCCTCTCCCCCTCTTCTTTGTATCTAATATGTGTATCCACGTATCTGTTTATCTCCTCTTCCCCCTTTTCCTTCCTCTCTTCCTTCTCGTGGGAGTGGGGTGGAGGTAAAGGAAAGATCAATAGAGGAAGATTCTCCTCGTTCCTCGCCTCCTTTCGCTATCTGCCTCCTCCTTTCTCGAAAGGGCTATAATTTTTTCTTATTCTCAACCCATTAACTACTTCTCTCCTCCTCCCTACCCCCCCTTCTCCTTTCCTCCTCCGTTCCTCCCTTTCTTTTTCCTGCCTCCTTTCTTTCCGATGCTTGCTATATTTCCTCTACTATCCCCCCCGTCTTGTCCCTAATCACCTTTTTCTTTTTCTTCTCCTTCTTTCCCTTCCTTCTTCTCCTTTCGCTTACTGCTAGGTCTCCTCTTTCCATTCATTCGTACGCTTCGCTCCCTTGCTCTTCATCCCTCCTATTTCCCCCCCGCTGGGGTAAGCAAGGGGCTCCTCCTCCTCCTTTTTCCATCTTCCTCTTCTAGAGCTGATACGTTCAAGGAGGAATAGGCAGGGAAGTGCGAGAAGAGGTAGTCCCGGAAGAGAGAAGGAGATAGGGATGGACTAGGAAGAAAGAAAGAGAAAGTTATGGAGGGGGACGGTTGGAGATATGGGGACAGTGAGAAGTGAAAAAAGGGGAGGCATGAGGAAGGAGGTCGGAGGCGTAGGAAGAGGGTAAGAAAACGGATGAGGAGAGATGAGGGAGAGTAAGGGGGGAAAGGGGAGGATTAAGGGAGGGAGGAGGGTAACAGAAAAGGTATAAGGCGAAGGGGAAAGGAAGAAGATGAAAGGGAGGGAAGGAAGAAAGGAGCCACGGAAGTGGAGGCGCAGGGGAAGAAGTATGAAAAAAAGGGGGGAAGTGAAAGGGGGAGGGGGAGGAGAGGAGGGAAAGGGAATGAGGGGAGAAGGGAAGGTGTGAAGAAGTAGGGCCTGGGGCGGTACAAGAGGAAAGAAGATGGATGAAGATAGTGTTGGAAAAGAGGCAAGACGAAGGAGGTCATTAGGAGCAAGTGAGAAAGAGGGGTAAGAAGGGAAAGTCGTGGAAAGCACGAACACTTTTTCCTCCTCTCTCTATCCCGAGGGAAGGGAGGAGGGGAAGAGGAGAGGAAGAAGTGGCACCGCAAAAGATGATAAGATGTATGACACATTCGAGTAAACTTCTGAGCGATCCTCCTTCTTCTTTTCCTCTTCCTCTTCCTCCTCTTCCTCCCCCTCTTCCTCCTCATCTCCCATCTCTTCCCCCTTCTTCTCTCATCACTTCATCCTCCCCCTCTCCCACCTCTTCCTACTCTTACTCTTCATCCTATTCATGTTCCTCTTCCTCTTCCCCCTCTTCCTTCTCCTCTCCCAATTCTTCCTCCTCCTCCCCATCTCTTCCTCCTCCTCCTCCACCTCTTCATTCTCTTCCACCTCTTCATCTTCTTCCACCTTTTCCTCTTCTTCTTCCTCTTCTTCCCCCCTCTTCCTCCTCGTCCTCCTCCTCTTCCCCCTCTTCCTCATCCTCTTCCACCTCTTTCTCCTCTTTCACCTTTCTCCCCATCTTCCTCCACCTCTTTTTCTCTTCCTGTTCTTCCCTTCTTTCTCTTCCCCTTCCCCCTTTTCCTCATCTTTCCCCTCTTCCTCATCTTCCCCTTCTTCCTCCTATTCCCCTATTTCTCCTCTTGCCCCTCTTCCTCACCCTTTTCCACCTCCTCTTCCTCCTCTTCTCCCTCCTCCTCTTCCCCTCATCCTACTCTTCCCCTTTCCTTCTTCCTCCTCATCTTTCCCTTCTTCCATTTCTTCTTCCTCCTCTCCACCTCTTCCTCCTCCTATTTCCCCTCTTCCACCTCTTTCTCTTCTTCCTCCTTATGTTCCCCTCTTCCTCCTCATCCACCTCTTCCTTTTCTTCTTCTATTTATTCTCCCTCCTCTTCCATCTCTTCCTCCTCCTCTCAGCTCTCTTCTTCCTCCTTTCCCCCTCTTTCTCCTCCTTCTTCCATCCCTTAATCCTCCTCTTCCATCTCTTTCTTTTCCTCTTACCCCTCTTTCTCCTCCTCTTCACGCTCTTTATCCTGCTATTCCTCCTCCTATTCCCCATCTTTCTCCTCCTCTTCCTCCTTTTTCTCCTCCTCTTTCCACTCTTTCTCTTCTTGATCCTATCCCTCTTCCTTATCTTCTTTCTCCCCTTCCCCTCCTCTTCATCTTTACCCTCTTCATCCTCCTTTTCCCCTCTTCCTCTTCTTCGTCCTCCTCCTCCTCCTCTTCCACCTCTTTTTCCTCCTCTTTCCCTACTTCCTCTTCTTCTCCCTCTTCCTCCTCCTTTTCCCCCCTCCTCCTCCTTGTCTTACCCCTCTTCGTCCTCCTTTTCCTCTTCATCCTCCCCCTCTTCCGCTTCTTCCCCCTTCCTCCCCTTCCCATACTTCCTCTCCCATCTCTCTCCCCCCTTTTCTTTCTTTTCCTCTTGATCTGTTTCTTCCTCTCGTTCTTCTTCCTTTTCCCTCTCCTGTTCTCCTTTTTCTTTCTCTTTCTCTCTCTTTTCCTCTTTTTCTTCCTCCTCCTATCCCTCCTCGCCCACTTTTTACTCCTTTCCTTTTTCTTCCTCTTCACGTCTTCTTCCTCCTCTTTCTCCTCTTTTTATTCCCTTCTTCCTCCTCCCACTTTTTTCCTCTCCCTCATCTTCTTCCTCTCCCTCTTCCTCCTACTAATCTCCCTCCTCATCCTCCTCTTTTGTGCCATTCTTGGTCGATTCTTGGTTCTGCCACGCTTCCTTCATCAGCCCCTCAGGGCTTCTACCGAGGATGCAATGCACGTCCAGGGCGCCGGCCGGCCGCCCTCCCACACCCACACCCAACTCATCCGATCCCGTTTCCGGCATTTTCTACATTTGTGTCTCTCACTAAGACCGTCGCTGCAATGACAGCCAAATCGACGGCAGGGAAGACCCCTGGATCACTAACACACCCACACATCCGCTCTCCTTGATAACGAAACCATGATTAAAGGTATGAACCACTTTTATATAGTATGATTTTTTTTTGTATAAAGAGTATCCACGGTGGTGTACGGAAAGGAAGATTTTTTTTTTTTTTCATGGAGTGTTTGAGAAATAAAGTGACCATCCCACTCCCACGCACTGAGAAGTGAAAAACCCGTGCCAGGGCAATCCCTATCGGTTGTGGCAAGCAGCTGATTTTTTTTTTTTTTTTTTTTTTTTTTTGCCGACGTCTCGGTCGCCTCCCTGCCCGGCCAGGATCGTAATGGGCATTACGAGAATGGATGGAGAGAGTTGTGGAAGTGAAGTGGAGAACGGGAGTGGAAAGGGAGCCGTTGGACAATGTAGATCACAAAGTGGTGAAAGATGGAAAGTACAAGTGAATAGAGTAAACTTGAGAGGAAGACTGATGTGGATGGATGTGGTGAAATGGGCTTCTAATGTACATGGAATATATGTCGAGAAAGGAAAAGAGTGAATACAGATAATGAAAGGATGAAGAGGTAATACGGCCCAAAGGGATGTACGTCTCTTCTGATTCATAAACTATTTTGAGTGGAGGAAGGCGAAATATCGACCTAAGGAAAAATCACCTATACGAAGTCTACCCACGAGCAGGAAGGCGTGGGCTGAGCGAAGTTACATCGGCCTAGTCCGGGTCCGAAGTTGTGTGGTAATGACGTGACGTCATGTCAATGTCTCCAAAAAATGTGGACAGATTTTGTTTCTACAAGACTTTGTCCTTGATCCCTGCTTTGCCGGCGGACCGCAGACCGCATATTACGTACCCCAACACGATCAAAACAAAGTCCTCTACTAATATTTCTCCCCCATGCCAACATCAATATAAAATGGCTCTTTATGTAGGACGAAATAATCTCATTTTTCACCCCTCCAGCCGCTCCTGATCTCAAAAAGGATTCCTTTAGTTGAGGCGGTTCAGTTAAACCGCATTATGTCAACACAGAGCATAAGTCCCACCTCCTATTTGTGACGTCATATATGGGCCCGATCCTGGTTGACTACAAGCATTTTTGCACTATTGCCATCTATACGTTTCCTATATTCTGATAATATTTCTCCTTGTTCCGTATATTTTCGTAATATAAATGTTAAGTCTATAATCTGGGATAAACGAGTTGCCATGAACCTACAATTTAGCTGAGGTAGGAGGCAAGAGATTTCTGTTCTCCAAAAGATGCATATTTTTTTCAAAACACACACACACACACACACACACACACACACACACACACACACACACACACACACACACACATATATATATATATATATATATATAGATATAGATATACTATAGATATAGATATAGTTGATATGTATTTACATTCGATCTATATATAGACATTATATATTATATATAAAATGTATAATATAATATTTATACATATATATACATATGTATATTACATATATATGTACATAAATTATATACCATATATATGTATATATTACACATTTTTCTTACATATATACAGTATATTTATAGTGATATTATAAATACATATGATGTAGTGTGTGTGTGTGTGGGGTGTGGTGTGGTGTGTGTGGTGGTGTGTGTGTGAGTGTGTGTGTGTGTGTGTGTGTGTGTGTGGGTGTGTTTGTTGTGTGTGTTTGTGTGTGGGGTTGTGTGTGATGTGTGTGTGTGTGTGTGTGTGTGTGTTGTGTGTTGTGTGTTGTGTGGACTGTGTGTTCTGTGTGTGTGTGTGTGTGTGTGTGTACATACAAATTACATACACACCACATACACGACAACATATATATGGATAGCCTATTTTATATAAATGTTCTGATATTTTGCAGGAATCGTTTACTAAGATTCAGGCCAATCACCCGGAACCCTACCTGTCAACTTAAGTATCTAAGGTTAATTCCCTGATTAATGCGCCTTCGCGCTGAATGACTGTTAATGGTGACCTTAAAATTTGATACTGATTACACTGGTGTTTAGTGCCCCTAGTAATTTTTATGGGCAATGTCAAAGACCTAATAAGGTTGGTAAAAAAACTCCTCTGAGGCCCATTATTTTCTCAGACCCCCACCCCCACAGCATACTCCTTAGCGTAAGCGTTTTGATTATAATAATTACCGACCCATTTTATTTCCTACCACTTATTCATCTCAGGTCTACAGACGAGTTCATTGATGTAACTATAGGGATGCTGAGTAACAACCCCGTTGGCAATTAAGGGGGCTTTTCCCTGACGACGCCAACACAATTCCTATTTCACTAACCAATTCCAGTTTTTAAGAATCTTAATGATTATTATGTCTGGGCTATATAACGTATTAAATGTCACAACTTGCCCTGGGTCAGAAGCAGTGTCGCCAAAGACACAGCACACCACCAGCAAGGACGCTTCATGGGATAATTCACGGCGACCCCCCCCCCATACACTCAACCGATCCCCTCATGGCAGAAAAGGAGAAGACCGGGAGAAACTCCCGTTACTTTTTTTTTTTTTCGGCCATTGCGTTCACTTGATTTCTTAGTACAGTTACTTCCTCACCTCCCACCATACCCCCACCCCCTCATGCCATACACAGCCATCCCATCCATATACAACCCCTTCTTCCATTCACCCCCTATCTTGTGTCCTTCCCCGTCCTTCCCTCAAACAGGATTATATTCCTCTCTTCCCACAATACCCCTGTTAACCCCATACATTTATTCTCATCCTAGGAACGCTCCCCCTCATATTTCATTCCGCTTGCCCCACCTCTGCCTTTCACACCCCTTTTAATTTAATCTTTCTTCACTCATTTCTTTCCAAGTGTCCAAACAGCATCCTAATTACTCTTTCATCACACCCTATCTCCCAACTCCCTTTCCACCCCTGTTTCTCCTCCTCCCTCCTCCTCATTTAACACTCTATCCAGCCTAGTAACCCCTATCACACTTCCTGGTTCTCGATACATGTTCATCTCAACACACATGTCAGACTCCTTCAATTACTGTTCCATGTTTCCTTGCCCCATACTATTGCTGTCGGGACACAAATCATTTCTTCGCATTTAACCTCCTCTTAGCATTCCATTCCCATAAATGTCTAATTTCTCATTATCATTTTTTCATTCCTCCAAGACTTTACTACTCTCTTCTTCCTCAATACTCTACATTCTACCTCCACCCACCACCTCCCACCCTTTCCTGTCAACATTCGCACCACAAGTATCTAAAAACTATCCACTTCCGTTCCAGTCTCGTCTCCCTTAACAATGCACTTCCAGCCTGCTGCCACTTTCTCCCCTTGTTACATCTCATCACCTTACTATTTGCACACGATTCTATCCCCCCCTTCAGCTTTCCTTCGTTTCATCGACACCTTCTCAAACTCTGCAATAACTTCCTCAATCCCTCCTCTGATCCTGCTACAAGCGCAGTGTCGTCAGCAAACAACAACTGGCTTATTGCCCAGTTGAATAAACAAATAGATATATAAGATTACATAGGTAAAATAAAAATGCAAAAATAAAGGAAAAGAAAAGATATTAACAAATAACAGATGAATAAAAGTATGATAAACGTTTGAAAAATGAATATAGAATCTATGTAATACACCTCGGTGTATAGGTAAATAAATAGATAATAAGGTATCTATGGACATAAAATATATTGTCTGGTCACCTTCCCACTGTACCTTTTATTTTGCTGGCGTGACCTTCATATGAAGTATTGACTGCATTATTCTTATACACTCAATGTTCTATGGACTTTTGTGGCACCCCTATGAACCCGAGTTACGCAGCACTTATATATATAGATAATTATATATATTTATATATATATATATCATATCATATATATATATATTTGTATATATATATATATGTTACTTTTGATATATATTAATATATATATATATATATATATAATGGTGTCCTTTTTCTCCACCTATTAAAAATTAATTGAATTATCTAAATATATATAGAAAAATAAAAATAATGATGATCACTTCCATCTTGTACTATACATCCTCTTTTTACCATCTCTATGAATAAATCTCTTTGGCGCGCTACTGTCCCCAAGGACAGAAACGATGGTTATCACGAAATATAATACAATCTGGGTAGCACCACCAGACGACACTTAGCTGGCATGGTTTTTTATCTAAAAAAAAAAATCATGACTGGTTGGAAAAGAGGCGTCGGCCAGTGACAGAAATAAACAAGTGACTTCCATTTATTTATTCATTCTAATTGTCTATTTATCATTCTGTTATTTATTTGCCTATTTTATTTGCGCTATTCTATTACTCATTTTTCTTATAATATTATGAAGGAAGTATTTCCACAAATCTCACTGTCGTTGGTACCTGTTACCAAAATCTAAGATTTTATTTTCTTGCCTGTTTTGTCCGACCACAGACGCCTCTGAATCGTATCAACGGGTAGGCCAGCTAGACTCTGTTTACATTGATAAGAGAACGAGCCTTATCGGATCGACGTCACATCGTCTCGCCTGAAGACACACATGACATGACGTCATGTCGTTCACGTGACAATGACAAAATGGCGGTGAACACTCAAAGCCTCAAGGATTTTTTATCAACTGAGTAAAATCGACTGATTTAAGATGTTTTCTACTTAACTTTGAGATTTGGAAATATTTCATTGGTTTTATTGTATCTAGTAAAAGACGATTTAATTCAGTGGAAGGGATAAGAAGTAGAACTAGTCTACCCAAGAGGGAATATGACCAGCCTTGTGCAAACCTTAGGGGTCCAAGGTGGCTGCGTGACGGACCTCAAAGGGCTTTTCATTGCGGGCGCCCTCCGCCTTTCTCCTCAGAACAATAATAAGTTATATAGTGCGGCCCTCAGATGAGGAGATGAGTGAGAGAGAAGAGAGAGAGATGAGAGTAGAAGAGTGAGAGAGTTGATGAGTGAGAGTGAGATCGAGACTGATGTGAGAGAGAGAGTGAGATATGAATAGAGAGAGGATGAAGGAGGGAGAGTGAGAGAAGAGAGAGAGTGTTACCAATTAGAGCCCACACGAATGGTTGATTAAATTCATATTCTTGTGTACAATTTTCACCATATTTTTTTCTATTTCGTTAACTAAGCTAAGATAAAAATTTTAATCATATCCTCAGAAGACAGGAAAGAATAAACATTTTACTTGTGAACTTTTAATTATTAGATGTTGAGTGTCCACCCTACGCCCGCGCGCACCCGCTCCGACCGCCGTCTATGAGTCTATGACACGTATGATTCATATACTGTAGTATGGTACGTGTGTGAATTCCCGCCTGGTAACGAGTACCGATGCCTAACCAGGTCTACCGTTGTGACTTCATTAGTTGTGGTTGTCTTTGTGATAATACCTGGACTTATCGCTACGTCTTAACTCTTAAGGTATTATGTTCCTATGATCCACAATGTTAACTAATATTAAGTGATTATATTTGTTTAGTAAGTACGTTATAATAATAAGGTACGTGTAGCCTTTCATTTGTTCATTTATAGCAAGGAAAATACTTTGTGTTTCGTGACAATTTCTTTTTTTTGTGATCCCAATTTAGAAAAAAATCATTAACAAACAAAATGTCTATCTTTATCAGTTTATTAATCGTCAACATAATATGCCTTCGATCGTAGTACTATCACATGAGATTAGTAAGGTTACAACAGAGTTGTAAATTGTGGCCCTTTGGGAAAAAAAGAGTATGACATATCCCCTGGGCTAGTGTCCAACTTGAGATTGTTCATGCGAGTACTCCTCTTTATCTACGCAGTTATCTTTCAATTGAATAGAGACGGTTGTCCCCAACACCAAATGAAACGTAATCTAAAAAATACATTCACCATATGGATTAAAATCAAAACAAAATCAAGAGTCGAAGAGTAAAAGTCAACATCTTTCAAAGAAGATTTAGGGTCAAGCACCAGCCTTTAGCTCAATATCACGAAGAAAGAAAGAATGATTTGAAACCATATGCGACAGGCGCTTAGTTGGGCAACGCTCGATGCATAATATGTCAACCTACCTCAATCTATGAAGCATGTTACCATAGGAAAAGAAATATCCGGCTATCTTTTTATATATATATATTAATATATATATATATATACATATTTATATATTATATATATTTTTATATATATTTCTGTATATTTTTATATATATTTTTATATATATATTATATATATATATATATATTATGAAGACATGATGACAGGTTGTTAAGAGAGGCAGAGGGAAAATCACACAATGGTGAAAACAAGAGTGTTATTCTTGGACTTGTACCCTCGACTCTCACCCTCCACCCTCCGTCGCTCGAAACCTAGTCAATGAATGATTATACACAATGGGAAAGGAGAACAGTAAGGGTTCACATTAACTCACCAACTCTTTATTGGACGAAGTATAAATAGGCCATTGCTGAAATAAGATAAAAAACACAATTTACAATAGAGCATATGGAGAAAATTATATAAACCATAAATAAACAAATTTAAATATAAGACACATGACATTCGTCACCCATGAAAGGATTAAAGCCTTAGCTACAATGAATTCAGCCATATTAGTGTAACTGCAACACTTTATCACCGTTCCGGGTGAGTGTATAAGTACATTTTTCTTAAACATACATAATTAAATATATTTCCTGTTTGTTTGTTTGTATGTTTGTTTGTTTGTTTTGTTTGTTTGTTTGCTTGCTTGCTTGCTTGGTTGTTTTGGGTTTTGGGTATGTTTTTTGAGACCGATTGATTTATTTTTTATTTTTTGAGGTCAAAGATTAATCTAAATATATAGAATTCTAACTAGAGTAACCGGGAAGAAATAGGGACAGTATTTCTTCGGCATGAAAGATTGTCAGACACAGAC
>NC_134798.1:3827955-3830455 GCF_046742065.1 Oratosquilla oratoria
AGATAGCTGTGAGGGTGGGGGGTGTCCACAAAGATAGAGGTAATGGTAATGGCAACCCAAATTATTCTGAAGGAAAGTTGTTGTTATGAAAATTTTATCCATACTTTCTTCGTTGTTGTGCTAATTTTTGGCACATAAGTTCTACCTAATTATTTTTTCAGCATTATTTTTTACTCCTTAAAAAACAAATTTTATAAAATCTAAGAACTATATACCCAAAAGTACCTTTACCAGATGCACTTTTTTCGATCCTATTTTTCGTTTATTTGTCTTAATCTATTTTTATCTACTAATTCATTCTATTAAACTTGATTTGTTATTCATTTATTTATCTATCTATATTCATCTATTCTATTGATCTACCCTTTTTTCTGCATAAATACTATGCCAAAATATCCGAAAATTAAAAATAAAATCTAACATTATAGAAAAAGGTTCCTGTCAGGGTTTGGGGAACGGAATACAGTTTTAGGTCAGTAAGATTTTGCCGAAACAGCGACACCACCTCACACACACACCTGGACATGACTCATCCTCCTCCTTAGTGTTCATAATTTGAACACTGAGACTACAGTCCATATTTGCACACACGTCTCGCCTATTTCAACGTTTTCGTTTTCAAAATTACTTTCTGGGGACAATCATTTGGAAATTTTCTTTGTCTGAGTGCCTGTAGCTGTTACTACTATAAACACGTGTTAAAACCAGGAATTTGTGGATATGTATCAAATATTACTCACTGAAACTCATCCCACTCCCATTGTGTGGGACGTGAGATTTTTTTTTTTTTTTTTTTTCCTATGTTGGGTCGTTTCCCCATCTGGCCGGAACCAACGCGAAATCAAATAGGATAAGAATGGGATGCAAGCGCTGTCGACGAACTGCCCACATCGCCAATTCTGGTGCCATACACACACACACACACACACACACACACACACACACACACACACACATATATATATATATATATATATATATATATATATATATATATATATATATATATATATATATATATATGAGCTCTGAGCTCTCTTCCGGGAGGGAAACAGATGTCGGTCACGAGTCTAGCACGTGACCGACACACGCTGAATGAGGAGGTTTGACTCCTGCGGAGTCAGCGCGTAACGTCATTATGAGCATAGTCTTAAGTCACCCAAAGTCTAATAGGGTTTATCATGCCAAACCACCTCGCAGAGCGTATAACGGTTGAAACATCAAAAAATATATACAACACATTCATATAATTTATAAATCTATACAACTGTTTGTAATATAATGACATGCCATGAACGGCAACTAAAAACGCGATTTCCTCGTGAAAAAAATACACAACACGATAGTTGAAACATCACAGTCTTTCAGACTTGATATCGCGTGACTCGCGGTCCAGTCCATTGTGGCGGCCTGCGTCGCCTGCGTCTGCATCGGCAACACTGGTGGCGGCCGACCCAGGTGTCCTCGTAGCTTTAATGAACATTTTCGCAAGTGATGTAACCGTGATTACTTCCACTGATCCCCACCTGCCGATCTCTCAACCAGCTGAAGAGGGAAAGTAAGTTCGAAACCTGTACCGATTCACACGAGACAGTATTTTGTGTATACATGAATGTACGTATGCATATATGTATGTACGCATATGTATGTATGTATGTATGTATGTATGTATGTATGTATGTATGTATGTATGTATGTATGTATGTATGTATGTATTGATGCATGTATGTATGCATGTATGTATGTATGCATGTATATATGTATATCTCTATGTATGCATGTATATATGTATTTATGTATGTATGCATGTATGTATGAATATATGTATGTATGTATGTATGTATGTATGTATGTATGTATGTATGTATGTATGTATGTATTATGTATGTATGTATGTATGTATGTATGTATGTATGTATGTATGTATGTATGTATGTATGTATGTATGTATGTATGTATGTATGTATGTATGTATACATTCTGTACAAGACTCCATGTGGAGGTTGTCCGGCCACATACTACGGAGAGTCATCGCATGGCATCGAAAAAATAGTGTACGAACACATGAGTAATCTCCGCCACCACAGAACATATAACTGTTTGGTGGTACACGTAGATACACACGAACATCTCCCCAACTGAATGACGTCGAGGTTCTCCACAATGGACTGGAAAAGAGATTAAGAAAAACCATAGAACCCGCACGCATCACAACGAACCAAGTCATGAATCACCTTAGCCGCAATAACTCGCAAGAGATCGGGAACCACTAGAAAGGTTAGAGGATATCACTCCTGCATTATCCTGCGTCCCCTTGCCACCTACCACTTTATACTATATATATACATATATTTAAGATTATTTCAGACAAATGAGAGAGAATGTGGGTGGGGAAGGGCAAACAAAGATGTGTTAGGAATAGAGTTTATTGCATTCAAATCCGTCTCTGTCGTTGTTGTTCTTGTTGGTGGCGATATGTGCAAGCTGCACATCTCGCCAC
>NC_134798.1:3835455-3845455 GCF_046742065.1 Oratosquilla oratoria
TTAATGTAAAAAACTTACTTGTTCTTCCTTTTCACGAGAATATTTTTAAGAACTTCAACATTCAAGTAGCATTTAAGAACTCCAATACAGTTAGAAGCCTTTTTGATTAAAAACTAAATGATCTTGAAAAAGCTGCATGGCTGCCAATGAAAGTTTGCACAGAGTTTTTGGGGAATCACAAAGCAACCCCTTCCTAGACTCTCACTTAGACTTTTTCCCTGCTCGGCAGTAACGAGCACGGTGAGAGGTTTCACCAGGACATTCTGAACAGGGAAGTCCGATATCAAGGGAAATGGAGCTCTTCAATGTTGGGTGATTACTGTTGGTCACTGGACAGGAATCTCCCAGAAGCAAAATACACTCGAAAATCATATATTTCTACATTTCAAATGTGAGTTTCATTGAAATATCAGCCTCATTTATAAGTTATAATTGTTTAAAATCTAATATGCTATCACAGAAAAGCTATACCAGATAGAAAAATGCAGAAAACATATTTAAAATCAGCAGAACAATTTCTATCAAGTTCACCTCCTTTTTGCTTGTGGTACAGGTATTCTAATAAATTTTGTTGATCAGTGTAGTTATGATGATAATAATAATAATAATAATAATAATAATAATAATAATAATAATAATAATAATAATAATAATAATAATAATAATAATAATAATAATAATGATAATAATAATAATAATAATAATGATAATAATAATAATAATGATAATAATAATGATAATAATAATAATAATAATAGTAATAACAATAATAATAATAATAATAATAATAATAATAATAATATTAATAATAATAGTAATAATGACAATTATAATAATAATGATAATAATAATGATAATAATAATAATAATAATAATGATGATGATGATGATGATGATGATGATGATGATGATGATGATGATGATGATGATGATGATGATGATGATGATGATGATGATGATGATGATGATGATGATGATGATAATAATAATAATAATAATAATAATAATATTAATAATGATAATAATAATAATAATGATAATAATAATAATGATAATAATAATAATAATAATAATAATAATAATAATAATAATAACAATAATAATAATAATAATAATAATAATAATAATAATAATAATAATAATAATAATAATAATAATAATAATAATAATAATAATAATTATGATAATAATAATAATGATAATAATAATAATAATAATAATAATAATAATAATAATAATAATAATAATAATAATAATAATAATGATAATAATAATAATAATAATAATAATAATAATAATAATAATAATAATAATAATAATAATAATAATAATAATAATAATAATAATAATAATGATAATGATAATAATAATAATAATAATAATGATAATAATAATAACAATGATAATAATGGTAATAAGAAGATGAAGAAAATAAAGGGAAAACATTAATAAAACTATAAAAAATAATATAAAATAAAGAATGAAAATAAATACGATGACATAAGATAAATTATCAAAATGAATAATGACAAAAGTGTTAAGAGCTTGCCTAAACATCATCAGTCCAACGCGACGCAGTAAGGAAGGAGTTACGGATGAATTTCCTGTAAAAAGTGGAGCACCCTCACACATAGGTATCTTTCTACTATTACGTGTAACGTTCCAGTTTTGGGTGGTGCATATTTGCGTGCGCGCGTGCGTGTGTGTGTGTGTGTGTGTGTGTGTGTGTGTGTGTGTGTGTGTGTGTGTGTGTGTGTGTGTGTGTGTGTGTGTGTGTGTGTGTGTGTGTGTGTGTGTGTGTGTGTGTGTGTGTGTGTGTGTGTGTGTGTGTGTGTGTGTGTGTGTGTGTGTGTGTGTGTGTGTGTGTGTGTGTGTGTGTGTGTGTGTGTGTGTGTTCGCTTGCATGCGTGCATGTATGTATCATACAGACCCTAAAATTGTATGAAATCACCTAATCCACAACAAAACAGCGCACTTGAATCCTCCGGTATGCGTAAACACTCTGCTTCCTCTCGGCCACTAGAGCCGGGTTCGAACCGCGGCCTGGTGACATGGAATTCAGGCGAGTGAGAATGCAATGGTAACTCTGTTTCATTTATTTATCTATTCATTTTATCTTATTTTGTTTTGATTTATCTTATTTTATTTTATTTCATCTTACCTTATTTTGTTTATTTTATTTTGTTTTATCTTATTTTATTTTATTCTATTTTATTGTATCATTATTATTATTATTTTTTTTTTTCGAACAATCACTCAGTCAGCCATTCAGAGCCCACTGCTGAACAAATGCCTCTATAATCTTTTTTTACGAACTGCACCATACGCCAACCTCTGGTAGGTCATTCCTGCAAACTTCTCTTCCTGTATTTCTGCGTTATTCCCAGCAATGATTTCCCCACTCTCTTTTGTGAACTACCTTTGTTTCCATCAACTTCGCTATTTCAAAGTTTCATATCTGTAGATCATAGCTATGGCTATACAGATATTGTAAACCTTATGATTCAGACATACTGAGTACAGATAAATAGCCTCTCTTATTCGTATATTTACAAAATTAATAACGAATCTTCCTCTTATCGTCCCCCGTTGACAACACGCGTGCAACCCATTCCACCCCCATTCCACATAATTCTCTCTCTCTCTCTCTCTCTCTCTCTCTCTCTCTCTCTCTCTCTCTCTCTCTCTCTCTCTCTCTCGCTCTCTCTCTCTCTCTCTCTCTCTCTCTCTCTCTCTCTTTCAAAATTTGCCTTTAAGCTACCCGGGGTCGGGTTCCATCCCACAGTCTACCAATAACTACCACTTGCCATAGTTACCAAATCACACAGGGCATAGGTGACAGCCTCGGCCAAATCTAACCCTCTCCTTCTGTCGGCAGCCACTTCTGGTTGACCCAAAAGAAGCCCACTAATATATAAGCAAATGGGTTAATCTCGATAAACCTTTTCAGTTTTATTTCTAACATATATTTTTAATCAACATAGTGGGACCCCCCGAGTAGAGAGTGGTTACATCCCTTGTCCCTTTTATTCCCGAGGGAACTCCGGTCACTCACGCACTCTCGCTTCTACAGTGGCTTCCACCAATGTTCCTCTTATCTCTCCTATCTTCCCGACAATGCTGATAGCCATCTTATCATTCATGCTCTCTCTCTGGATTTGACAATTATCTTTTTTTTTTCTCTCTCTCTCTTTGGTATGTGTTTCTCTCTCTCTCTCTCTCTCTCTCTCTCTCTCTCTCTCTCTCTCTCTCTCTCTCTCTCTCTCTCTCTCTCTCTCCCTCTCTCTCTCTCACTCTCTCTTTCCTCTTCCCTCTTTCTCTCTCTCTCTCGTTCTCTCCCTATACCCCCTTTCTCTCTCATTCTCTCTCTGCCCCTCTCCCTCTGTTGACCTTCTCTCTCTCATTCCCTCTCTCATTCTCTCTCTCTCTCTCTCTCTCTCTCTCTCTCTCTCTCTCTCTCTCTCTCTCTCTCTCTCTCTCTCTCTCTCTCTCTCTCTCTCTCTCTCTAAATCTTTCATCCTCACAAGTGAGGTGTTATGTACATTTTGTTTTAGCAAACGATGGACAATTTTATTCATCCAAGGGAGGGGCACTTGGAATATTCAGGAACAAAGAACAGAACCGGATGAGAGTCTTCCTCCTTCACCTGAGTGAAATCGTCTAACGCTGACCAGAACAAAATATATAGACTACACCACTGATCCCATATCCTGAAGCCTAAGCCTGGCCTCTGGACTAAATAGAATCTATTTCGAGGCTTCAGTCCGTTTCTATTTACGTTCAGTCTGTAGGTTGGTGGTTGCCATCTGATAACGTCCGCACGGGATTATACGGACTTCAATAAACACACACACACACATACACACACATATTTATATATATATATATATATATATAAATAGATATATATACATATATATATATATATATAATGCATATAGAGATATATACATATATATTTATACATATATATATATACATATATATACATATATATATACATATATATATATATATATATATTCATATATATACACATATATACATATGTATACATATATATATATATATATCTATAGGTGTGTGTGTGTGTGTGTGTGTGTGTGTGTGTGTGTGTGTGTGTATGTATATACATATATATACATATATATGTATACTTATATATATATATATATATATATATATATATATTTACGAATATGTGTGTGTGTGTGTGTGTGTGTGTGTGTGTGTGTGTGTGTGTGTGTGTGTGTGTGTGTGTGTGTGTGTGTGTGTGTGTGTGTGTGTGTGTGTGTGTGTGTGTGCGTGTGCTCACCATGGTCTTGGATCACGTGTTGGATTCGTGATCGACAGCTATTCCTCTCCCGCATCAGAGCTCAGAGCTCATATATCACCGATCTATAGGTAATGCTGTGACCTTATACACATACACACACAACTCCCTGCCCATGAGTGTTGGAGTAACGACTCGCAGCACAGCGGTACTGAAATTATTTCAGCCCTGAACGGAATTTGAACTCGGACCGCTGTAGCAGCGGTTGGGAACGCCGTTGAGTCGTGTGTGTGTGTGTGTGTGTGTGTGTGTGTGTGTGTGTGTGTGTGTGTGTGTGTGTGTGTGTGTGTGTGTGTGTGTGTGTGTGTGTGTGTGTGTGTGTGTACGTATACACGCACGCACACGCGCACACACAAATAAAAATGTATATAGAAAATTAAAAACACGGGTTTATCTCTAGATAAAGTTAACCTCTCCTCAGACATCTTTAGGTTCTTAAGACTTACCGTGTCAATGTGAGTGGACTGTCTGTCTGTCTATCTGTCTGTTGTTCCGTCTGTCTGTCTGTCTGTCTGTCTGTCTGTCTGTCTGTCTGTCTGTCTGTCTCTATGTCTGTCTGTCTGTCTGTCTGTCTGTCTGTCTGTCTGTCTGTCTGTCTGTCTGTCTGTCTGTCTGTCTGTCTGTCTGTCTGTCTGTCTGTCTGCCTGTGCCTGAATGTGGACTTCGATCTAGTGGACTCTAGTTCCCTATCCGGAGACAAAATAAAAGATAAAGAGAGAGAGAGAGAGAGAGAGAGAGAGAGAGAGAGAGAGAGAGAGAGAGAGAGAGAGAGAGAGAGAGAATGAGAGAGAGAGAGAGTTGAGCAGTAGGGGTCACCAGTTGAGCAGTAGGTGTCACCAGTTGAGCAGTAGGTGTCACCAGTTGAGCAGTATGCGTCTCCAGTTGAGCAGTAGGCGTCACTCAGATCAGGTCACACTGGGGTAACTGCTTCAATCTGTGAGATTGCGAGTGGTTATGTTTCAGTGGTCAGAGCCGAAGACGCACAATCTCTACGTAGTATTGTTGCCTTATAGAAAACTGTTGAGGTCCTTAAAGAGGAGAATCGAGTTCTTTGCTCGAAGACCCAAACATGGACGACAAACCATATTTGGAACCTGGGTGGGAAAAGGTGACAAACAAAGCACGGAGAGACGGTAAAAAGCCCTCATGAGACCCGCTTGAATGCAGAAACTCATTTCAAGCCCTCGCGGATTTACAAGAAGAAACGGATAAAATGCAAGAGAAGAAAGGTAGAGCAGTCGCTAAATCCCAGACCACAGGTAAGATTTTGGTTGTAGGAGATAGCCAAGGGAGCTATTTAGATAGGGCCTTCTGCGACAAAGATAGGAAGCATAGGACCAAGGTGTGTTTCCCCGGGGCGGGGATAGGTGATGTTAGAGACAGGATTGAAGAGTGTATAGTTGGGGAAGATGGGAAATCTATCATTTGCTTGAGTGCTGGGGGAGAATGACATAGGTAAGTTAGGGTGTGAGGAATTGTTTGCGCGGTTCCGGGATGCGCTAGATAAGATTAGGAATAGGGGAGGGGTTCCTGTTGTATGTAGAATCCTTCTGAGGCATAGAGTTGGAGGCATGTAGTATTCCAGGGCTATTACAAAAAATTTCAGGCTGGAAAAACATTGTAAGGCCAACGGATGGACATTTGTCGACAAGTAGGGTTGCTTTGCTTTTACGGTAAGAATCGTCTATATATAAGGGACGGGGTGCACTTGTCACCCAGAGGATTTCGGCTCCTTACTGAATGCCTTGAGCGAGAAGTAGGCATCCTGCAGGGTTTTTTTCGCGTAGATTACGTGGGAGTCGGGGGGGGGGGGTCAAGGTAAAGCATGCGTAGAAAGATTCTATACAGTATTATAGCTATCACTGAATCCTGGATCAGTATGGCAAATAGACATTTCCTTCCGGAAATAGAGATAGAAGGGTATAAGTTTTTTCACAAGGACAGGGTTGGCAGGAGTGGAGAAGGAGTAGCACTTTTCGTTAGAAATGCAATGAACTGTATTATCAACAATTCGATTATGGCAGAGGATAGTACGTGATCTATTTGGGTGGAGATTATAGGCACGAATAAGAAACTTATTATTAGAGTCCTATATAGACCTCCTAACCTTAGCATTGAGCAGTCTGATCCCCTGATTCATGAAATTCGCAAAGCGTCCCAGTACAAAAACGTTGTGATCATGGGAGATTTTAATTATAGAAACATTGATTGGGAAATTTTAGTAGGAGATCAGGAAGCAAAATTTTTCTTAGATGTGGTGCAGGATAATTTCCTAAAACAAATGATTATCGATCCTACGAGGGGAGAGAATACTTTGGACTTACTTTTAACTAATAATAAATACCTAACGAGTAATGTAAAAGTGGGAGATAGTCTAGGCTCTAGCGATCATCAAGAAATAAGATTTAATATTAATTGGGAAGAATTAAAAAGCACGAATAACGTTCAAGTACCGGACTTCAAGAGAGACAATTTGGATGAGGTGAGAGACTATATGAGACATTTGATCACTTACGGGGCCGACCCAGGGGGCTGTGACGGGGTCAGATACATCGTCAGTCCGGATGTCATTAGCGCGGTCAGAGGTCGGGTTACGGAGGGAATATGCGTGCCTTGGGTCAGGTCACTTGCGGGCGCGGGGTCAACAGCCCGGTCAATGATTTGGATGAAATGTATAGTAACCTAACAGCTTAAATTCTAAATGCACCAAATGAATCTATTCCCCTCAAGTCAATACGGAAGAATAGTAATAATCCCAAATGGATGACGGATAGGCTGAAACATAAGATCGGAATGAAAAAAGGACTTTACGTATTAATAAAAAAGGGGACACCTTAGATACAAATATAACGATATGGCAAGACTGGTTGCCAGACAAGCGAGATCCAACCCCAAGGGCGTCTTTCATCTCTACAGAACAAAAAATAAAGAAAGAATAGGCCCAATTCAGAATGACGAAAATGTCATGATAGAATCGGAGGAAAATATGAGTGAGGCGCTTAACAAATATTCTATCTCGGTGTTTACTAAGGAGGGGTTAGATGAGGGATCTGACTGTGATCCGATTTTCAGTGGGAATGAAGAAAGTAGGCTATCTAACATCAGTATTAGTAAGGTAGAAGCAGTCAAGCAGATTAAAAGACCTAAAGCTACAAAATCCCCGGGTCCAGACGAAATTTTTCCGAAAGTGCTTAAAGAGTGTAATTTTGAAACCTGCGGCCAGTTGACAAAATTATTTAATAAGTCGATAGACACTGGGGTGTGCCTATTGCTTGGGGGTAGGCAAACGTAATTTAATTCGTGACACACAGCATAGTTTTTCAAAGTGTAAGTCATTTGTGACTAATCTTCTATCCTTTTACACTAAAGTATATAAGGCATCAGATAACAATGATAGTTACGATGTTATTTATCTTGACTTTAGCAAAGTGTTCGACAAGGTGCCCCACCAGAGACTGCTATATAAAATCAAAGCCCATGGCATAGGAGGAAAAGTGTTAGAATGGATTAGAGCTTGGATCAGTAACATAAAAACAGCGGGACACCATAAATGGTGTAAAATCCAGGAGGGGAGCGTTTCTAGTGAAGTTACCCAGGGCTCAGTTTTGAATCCCTTATTGTTCCTTATGTACATAAATGACTTGGACAATGGAATAATAGTGATGTTAGTAAGCTTGAGAATGGCACTAAAATAGGACGCCTAATTAGGTCAGGATACGACGCCGAGATTCTGCAGGATGATCTTAACAAATTGTTCACATGGTCGGTAAAATGGCAAGTGAACTTCAATATCTCTAAGTGCAGCGCGTTAAACGTAGGGCTACACAACCCCGAATATATATACAGCTTAGATAACACGTTTTTTGAGAAAACTGAGTGCGAGAGAGAATTGGGACTTCTAGTGAGTCCTGACCTTAAATCCAGGAGACAGTGTATTAGCGCCAGGAATAAAGCTAACAGAGCATTAGGTTTCATTGCTAGGACGGTTAGGAATAGAGGTGCAGAGGCAATCATCAAACTCTACTAGTTAGACACATCCTTGACTATGCTGTACATTTTTGGTCTCCGTCTTATAGAATGGACATTAATTCACTAGAATCAGTGCAGAGGAGAATGACCAAAATGATACATGGGCTCAGAAATTTATCTTACGAAGAGAGGTTTTCACCTTAACTTACACTCTGAAAAACACACAGTGTGGGGTAATCTAATAGAGGTGTTTAAGTGGATCGAAAGCTTTAACAAGGATGCCGCAAACAAGGTCATCATATTAAGACAACAGGCAGGACTCGAATTAATAGATTTAAACTAGACAAAATTTTGATTTAAGAAAGGAATAGGCAAAAGTTGGCATAATGATAGGGTGGTCAACGAATGGAATATACTGAAACTATCAGTTGTTTTAAGAAACGGTTAGACAACTTTATGGATGGGGATGAGAGAGAGAGGGAGGAGAGAGAGAGAGAGAGAGAGAGAGAGAGAGAGAGAGAGAGAGAGGGGGGGGCAAGAAGAGGGGGGCATGGAAAGAGGGGCAGGGAGAGAGGCCCGGGAGAGAGGGGTATGGAGATAGAGGGAGGGAGGGAAGAAGAGGGAGGGAGGGAGGGAGAGAGAAACAGAAAGAAAAAGAAAGATAAAGAGTAAAAGAAAGAACAAATGAAAGAGAAAGAGAGAGAGCAATAAAGTGAGAGAGAAACAAACAGAGAAGGAAAGAAAAAACGAGAGAAAGAGAAAAGTGACAGAAAGAGAGAAAGAAAGAGAAAAAAAGAGAGAGAGAGAGAGAGAGAGAGAGAGAGAGAGAGAGAGAGAGAGAGAGAGAGAGAGAGAGAGAGAGAGAGAGGGGAGTAAGGGTCAGCGAACAGACACTAGCCATGGCCAATGGGAAGAGCAAGGGCGAGAAAGAGAGAGAGAGAGAGAGAGAGAGAGAGAGAGAGAGAGAGAGAGAGAGAGAGAGAGAGAGAGAGAGAGAGAGAGAGAGAGAGAGAGAGAGAGAGAGAGAGAGAGAGAGAGAGAGAGAGAGAGAGAGAGAGAGAGAGAGAGAGAGAGAGAGAGAGAGAGAGAGAGAGAGAGAGAGAGAGAGAGAGAGAGAGAGAGAGAGAGAGAGAGAGAGAAATGTGGCACTTAAAATACTCGAAGGCCTCTTGACTAGCCGGCCCTCGAGCCCCCTTCGGGGACCAGTAGCTATGCAGATCGAGATCAAAGTGAGTTCCGGGCCTGCATGTCCGGGCACTCGACGCGCAAGGAGCTTCAGCCGCGGGTTTGCCCGCCCGCCACCCAAACAGACTCCCCTTCCCCGTTTCTTACGCATCTCTGTTTGTTCTGGCGGTCCTTTTCTACTGTGAAGTTGGTATACGGTACGTCTCGCCCCATGTTATCTTCCTCCTCATCCCCGTTGTCCTCCTTTTCTTCCTAAGTGTCCTCCTCACTATCCTCCTCCTCCTCGTCGTCCTCCTCTTCTTTCTCTGACAATGGCGAGGAGGACTGATAACAACAGCTTAAACACGATTGTGATTGACAAGAACTGTGACAGCGAGAAGGTGCGCTGGAGAGCCTTTCTTAACCCTTTCAGCACCGGGTAGCACTTTCTTCTCATATGCCTGCTACCAAGCTATTTCATTCACCTCCGCGGCATCCTCTCGGTAGTAAAAGGACTTTAAGCCCATACCTCAA
>NC_134798.1:3860455-3870455 GCF_046742065.1 Oratosquilla oratoria
ATATTATAAGTTATCTTTTGACATTTTTCGAGAATTAAGTCGACTCCAAACTGCCGTCCGTACTTATTTTTACGAAGAATTTTAGACAACCGGTAACCTAGTGGTAGAGTGTCGGCATTGTAATCACGCGAGCCTTGGTTCGAATCCGGGTGCGACAGTCGGAATCATTTGATTGACTACACCGTCACTGGTGACTCTATTCAGGTATGACAACGACGATAAGTCCACAAAGGAAACGTAACAGCTTAACTACGAAGCTACGTGAGTTGTAAGTTCTTCGTAAAAACAAGTACGGACGGCAGTTTGCAGTCGACTTAATTACTCGGGAGTAGATTCATTCCCAGATTGAAGAATTTTAGACAACCGATAGCCTAGTGGTAGAGTGTCGGCATCGTAATCACGCGAGCCTTGGTTCGTATCCGGAGACGACAGTAGGAATTATTTGATTGATTACACAGTCACTGGTGATTCTATACATATATATATATATATATACATATATATATATATATATATACATATATATATATATATATCCACACTGAATAGTTCCCAGTGTTTAATTGATATATTTTCAAACCACAAATCACTTTTAATTACATGCCATCGCAATCGAGACTGAGAGTCGCTCGAAGGAGGCATCCGCTGAAAATTGAAACGTGGACGAGCCGAAGATTCGAACCCAGCTGGGTTCGAATCCTCGGCTCGTCCACGTTATATACAGTATATATATATATATATATATAGCATGTATATATATATATGTATATATATATATATATATATACATATATATATATATATATATGTGTGTGTGTGTGTGTGTGTGTGTGTGTGTGTGTGTGTGTGTGTGTGTGTGTGTGTGTGTGTGTGTGTGTGTGTGTGTGTGTGTGCCACAGTAATTACATAAAACACTTGAATAAAGATATTTTGCTTGAAACCACGAGGAAATCAAAGATCGGAATACTGAACGTTTTCGTCTATTTAAGACATTTTCAAAGTACTTTGAAAATGTCTTAAATAAACGTTCAGTATTCCAATCCTTGATTTCCTCATGGTTTCAAGCAATATATATATATATATATATATATATATATATACATATATATATACATATACATATATATATGTATATATATATATATATATATATATATATATATAGATAGATAGATAGATAGATAGATAGATAGATAGATATAGATAGATAGATAGATAGATAGATAGATAGGTAACCTATCTATTGATGATTTCCTTATGAATTTAAATTAATTGGTACCCTCCATCAACTTACCTCTTGAAACTGAAAATAACAACAGCTTGCCCTTTTTGGATGTTGAAATGATTAGAGATAATGGTATTCTGAAAACAAAAGTCTATAGGAAACCTACCATTATTCTTTCCTATGTTCATTTTTATTGTAATCACTATATCAATGTAAAAAGATCAGTTTTTTATTTCCATGTACTTGAGAGCTTACAGGATTTAAGATCGTGAATTTATTGATGACAAAACTAGAACTATCCGGAATATTGGGGAAAAGTTGAAATATCCCACTCATATTCTTAATTAATGTCACAATACTGCCAAAAAACGTTTTTACAAAGCACGCAATCAAGAACAAGAAAACCATAAACAACTTAATACACTTGTTCTTCCTTTTCATGAAAGCTTTCTGAGTATTGTCAACACACTCAAGAAATTGGATATCAAAGTAGCTTCTAAATATAACCACACCTTTAAGAAGAATTTAATTAAGAACAGCCCGCCTAACAAAAACAGTTCTGTCTATAAAATTTCATGCCAAGATTGTAGAAAAAAATTACATTGGACAAACTGGGAAAAACTTGGAAACAAGGATTTCCCAACATAAATATAGTGTGAGATCTGCCCAGGAAAATAATGCGTTATTTCAACACAAAGTATCATACAACCATCATATTGATTGGTCTAAGGCAACAATTTTAGCGAAAGGAAATACCTTGCATGAAAGGAATGTAATAGAATCTTGCTTAATATCAGGCACTTTTGATTGAAATATAAATTTAAGCTATGGACATTTTAAATGTGATCAATTGGCAACCCAAATGGTGACCAAGATGTTTCCACCAGATTGAACCATATGTGTTGGTCAGGTCGATGGAAGTATGGTCACCCACCCCAATCCGCGTTGTATTGACTCCCTCCTTCTCCCCTACGGTTGTTCCCTAATACCTACATTTGAACACAACTCTGTATCTCTTTCATTTAGTCTGAAGATATAATATACGAAAGTACTTACTGTCTACAAGAATCTTTTCTCCTGTGGTTATTTTGAATTTTCGTATCACGGTAATGTGATTGTATGCATATATCTATATAGATATATATATATATATATATATATATACACACATATATATATATATATATATATATATATATATATATGTATATGTACATATAAGTAAATATATGTATAAAAATATATATCTATACTGTATATATATATATATATATATATATATGTGTGTGTGTGTGTGTGTGTGTGTGTGTGTGTGTGTGTGTGTGTGTGTGTGTGTGTGTGTGTGTGTGTGTGTGTGTGTGAGTGTGTGTGTGTGTGTGAGTGTGTGTGTGTGTGTGTGTGTGTGTGTGTGTGTGTGTGTGTGTGTGTGTGTGTGTGTGTGTGTGTGTGTGTGTGTGTGTGTGTGTGTGTGTGTGTGTGTGTGTGTGTGCGCGCGCCTCCACATAAAGACGTGCAGCATCCTGAGGTAGTATTGGTTATTTTCGCGTTCTATAACGTTGCCGTTCGCGCTCCGGTTACACTATTTAAGCTTCCACAAATATTGCGCGCCGTTCGTGTCATTCTTAAACAAAGGCTTTTGTTGTTTTGTTGGTGTGTGTGTATGTGTGTGTATGTGTGTGTTTGCGTGTGTGTGTGTGTGTGTGTTTGTTTGTGTTTGTGTGTGTGTGAAGATGAAAGTATTGTCTATGGAATATAAGAGCTCTGAGCTGTGACCAAGAGGAGCTGTCGATCAAGAAATGAACACATGACTTTAGATCATAGTGATTCATACACTCACACGCACACACACAGACAGACACACACACAAACACACATATACATACACACACATAAAAATACACACACATACAAATACACACACACACACACACACACCACACACACACACACACACAAACACACACACACACACACACACACATACATACAAATACACACACACACAACACCACACACACACACACATATACACCTACACACACGCGCACACACACACACACACATATACATACACACACACACACACACACACACACACATACGCACACACACACACACACACATGCACTCACTAATGCACGCACGGACACACTTGAAGTATTTGCTGCGAGTTCGATAGAAATGGGTCGCGCTGTGTTTTCCTCGTGTGAAGTGATGGACGGGTGTTGAATATGCAACGATCACGAGACCAGGACGCCGGCAGCCGCGACGTCGAGGGCGCCCAAGATGATGAAGGCCAAGAGAAGACCTGAGCAAAGAGCAGCTGCCAAAGGTGACAGCAGTCGATGGAAAGAGGAAAGAAGAAAGGGGAAATGGGAGAGAGAGAGAAAAAAAAGGGAGAGAGAGAGAGAGAGAGAGAGAGGGGGGAGAGAGAGAGATCAAATCGAAATAGAAGGTGGGAGACATGAACTGAATATAGGAATTCCATTGGCAAGTATCAAAAACCACAGAGCACTATGGGATATTGAAGGAGAGGAGACGTGAAGAAGAGGTTGAAGAAAGTTGGCAGAAAGCAAGGAGAGTGGATGCCGTCCCACTTCTTTGTAGTGCCACATCTGACATGTTTAAAAAGCGTGTTGCTCAAACAAAGAACCTCGTTGCTGAAACAAAGAAACATGTTGCCGAAACAAAGAATCATGTTGCAGATACAAAACTTCCTGTTATAGATAAAAACATATTACAAATACAAAGAAACATGTTGCAGAAACAAAGAAACACACACAAAAATTTTGTGGATATACAAACACGTCGTATATACAAAGAAACGTCTAGATGCCAAAAAAAAAAAAACTGTGTTCCAGAAACAAAAAAAAACATGTTGCGCATACAAAAAGCCATGCAACACTGTGGGTTACGGACACAATGAGTCTCAAGATGGGAGTGCGTTTTTGCAGACATGTAGGGGAAATGTTGCAGCTATTGAGTCGCGCGCTGCCTTGCAACGAGGATATGCTAAGCAGAACCGAGGAAGAAAATTGCACATCCCAATAGCTTAAACTGAGTGGGAAACATGCTTTCCTCGCCACTTCCTTTCGTATAGTATTGATATTTGGTAACGAGGATGGGTAATAATATCGTTGCAGTTCGTGCAGTGCTGGTATTTGGTAATACTTCTGTTACCTTGACCTTCTAAATATCAATATATACAATCAAAGTGCTGGTCAACTTATATCATGAAGTGTATTTTATAAACTTCACTCTAATTCCACAAGAAAATTAATTAACCACTTCGCTGGGGTGACGCACTCAACAAATTTTATTCTGTTTGACGCCAAATGATTTCATTCAGTTTAGAGTGACGTCACCGAGGCGATGGAGTCAAGGGACAACGACACGGGATCCCCGCCATACAAACTGTACCACGTTGGCCTCTACAAGTTTAATCGTATAAACAGAATGACTGCCTGGGTGCATCACGACTTTGGTTCGCCTGCAACTCACCTGTGGCAGTATTTGTGAGGTAAATGACGTAAAAGAGGAGGAGGTGAAAGAGATGAAGGAGGTGGAAGAGAAGGAGGAGGGGAGTTGGAGGAAGAGGGGGAGTAGGAGGAGGAGGGGGTGGAAGAGGAGGAGGAGGAGGAAGGGGAAGAGGAGGAAGAGGAGGAGGAGGAAGGCGGAGGAGGAGGAGGAAGAGGAGGAGGAAGAGGAGGAGGAAGAGGAGGAAGAAGAGGAGGAGGAGAACGAGGAGGAGAGGGAGAAGGAGTAACAAGAAGAGGAGGGAAGGAAAAGCAAGAGGAGGAGAAAGAGAAGGCAGAGGAGGAGAGGAGGACAAGAACAAGGCGGAAAATGACGAGGAGGTGGAGAAGGAGGAGGAGGAGAAGGAGGGGGACGAGGAGAAGGACGTGAAGGAGGACGAGGAGGAGGAGGAGGAGGAGGAGGAGGAGGAGGAGGAGGAGGAGGAGGAGGAGAGGAGGTGGAAGGGGAGGAGGAGGAGGAGGAGGAGAGGAGGTGGAAGGGGAGGAGGAGGAGGAGGAGGAGGAGGAGGAGGAGAGGAGGTGGAAGGGGAGGAGGAGGAGGAGGAGGACGATGAGGGGGACGAGGAGTCTACGCCAGGCCTATTGTTTTGATACTAACAGTTTCATTCAGCACAGTGACCCCGTCTTTCACTGCCACTGCCATCTCGTACAATAAATCTACCTGCCGCCGGGCGATTATATTCAGTGACATCCTGTGAATGAAAAGGATTCCTTTCACCTCGATTAACACTCTCATTGCTGAGAACGACTGAATACATTATCTTTGGCTGCAGTCACCTCCTGAACACCTATAACGCATGTTGCATATTCTATTCTATGTAAGCCTAAGCGCAAAGTGAGACGCAGGCAAAACAGGCGACGCAGGCAAAACAGGCGACGCAGGCGACACAGGCGACGCAGGCGAAACAGGCGACACAGGCGACGCAGGCAAAACAGGCGACGCAGACGACACAGGCGACGCAGCTTAGAGTAAAGGCAGACTTCCTGTCGCTGAATTAATGTACAGTTTGAACTTTTCTCTCACATGAAATGCTGAGGTAGTACATATAGGAGCATTTCAAGTGAGAGAAGTTCAAAATGTATTTCAATTCAGCAACAGTAAGCCTGTTTTTGCTGTGCTGTGTCGCTTGCGTCGCCTGCGTCTCACTTTGCGCTGAATCCAGACTGTTTCATTCGGTTCAGGGTTACACCTCGTGCTTGCGGTGTTCAGACAATCTCAGTGAACACCCTTATTTATTTTATTCTGGTTAACGCCAGGACATTTTATTCAGCCCCGAGCTCAAGGGTGATCCGGTCTGGAGTGTAACAGATTAATACAACATTGTAATACATCTTTCAACATCCCTAATACAACATGCAGCCTAACACAATGCAACCTACAGCAACGCCTCGTTTTTTGAAAACAACACATATTGTTACAACCTAACCCACCCTCCTTACATTGAAGGTAATACTTTTCTTTTATTCTTGTTCCCACCAGGTGATTCTATTGATCTCCGTGGCACCTCCTAGTTAGTGAAGAAATTACTGAGGTGCGATAGAATCACGTGATCAAACAGCCCCGTTTCAGGTATGAAGAGATCGGTGGTAACGCGCCCGTCTAGTAACCACGTGGGGATTTCGGGCATCTGTTCGAATCCTAGCCACGGCGCATAAGTTAGGAAGGACATCCACTTTGATTAATGGACCCCGACCGCTGCTCACCTCAGGCCTGGGCATCACTACATCAGCTTCCTCCGTGTATCGTCACTGCAATGGCATACCGTGGACATGTATGAACTGCTGCAGACCACCTCCAACGTCGAGGTCCGGGCTGGTACCAGCCCCGCAAACCACGAAAAAAAGAATATCAAAATGGTGCAGATGTAGGTGACCCTCAAATAATACTATGTGCACCATAACGCCAGAGCCTCTGTAACATTATCAATAGGGAGCATCCACATGGATGGTCTTACAAATACCAAGTGGTCGCTGCCCTTAATTCCCTTAGGAATCCATTGAACACAAACAGTTAAGCCGGTCATATACACAAATCCTATTCCAACGGCAATCAGCCCATCGTAGTTCCCTGTTCTAGTTTTCATTTGTGTTACTTGAACATAATACCAACCTTAACATTAATGTTTTCTTGTTCTCGTGGTCCCTTCTCCGTGCTTTCATTCGTCGCGTTACTTGGGAGTGGTACCAACTAATATATGAAAGTTCTGTTGCTCTCTGGTGGCCGTCATTTAGTTTGTGGCGTTACTTGAACATAATACCAACCTGTATATAAACGTGTTCGTATTCTCATTGTGCCTTTCGTTTGTGCTTTAGTCTCTTGGGTTAAAAGTAATATCAACCTTATTTCCTAAACAAGAGAAACAAAAGGTGTATCCATCCTTCTGTACTATTACTTGAGAGTAGTAGTACTCGTAAATGAACATACTCGTATTAGCCTACCGTTAGTTAAAAGTACAAGCACACGATCATATTCATGCGTTATTACGTCAGTGTTGAAGAATGAGCTCAGTAATGCTGCCTACATTTAAAGTATTGGTCCATTGACATAGATTGAGCTTTTTTCTGAAGGACAACAAGCATCCTGTTACTCTCCAGTAAGGCAACAGCGACATGACCCACCTTTTTTTTTTTTTGAGCAGGTAACACATTTCAGCTTTGTCCCAGTTAAGTGTCTCCTGGCATAGGCATCTTGTCGCCTTAGCCACTTAAACTCGATTTGTATGCTTATTTCGTCTGCCGTCAGGCGATTTTATTCAGCTGAGGGGGACTCCTCAAGAAGCTAATGATAAAACTATATATCTATATATCGACGGAGAGTTCATCTTTTCCCCCCTTTCTTTTTTGTCTTCTTCTTCTTCTTCTTCTTCTTCTTCTTCTTCTTCTTCTTCTTCTTCTTCTTCTTCTTCTTCTTCTTCTTCTTCTTCTTCTTCTTTCTTTTTTCTAAGGTCTAAACAAGAATAGGTCGGCTCCATTTGGAAATAAACTTAAGGACATAACGTCATCAAGAGGCGCACAAGAAGTATGAATATACAAGTCTAGACAATGGACTGCCGCATCTTATGACGTCATATTACTTAATTTCATCTTCGAAATTAAGTGACCTGCTCTTCTTCCAACGCTGTCTTCAACGACCTTCGGAAGCTCACGAAGAGTCTTGCGCTGAAGAATAAGACTCTCCGCTTCGGGACCACGCACAGACTTCTTGTGCACTCACAGGAGCTCGACAAGAGTTAGATTTTGAGAACGACGATGGTGACGACGACGACGGCGGCGACGACGAGACGCGCAGACTCTTTCCGGGCGCACCAAGACCTACGGCCCTGAACGATAATTAATGGATGTGTCGGGGGAATAGAACCTGGAAATTATTGATCACCCATAAGGTGATCGTAATAAAGTGTTCGCAGTTCTTCGCCCCGAGCCTTGGGTAATTAAAACTAAGAACTGTGACTCATTCCTCTTCCTCTTTCATTTTCAGCAAACATTTTTTTATTATCATTATTCTCCATTAATCTGTTTCTCTCTCTCCCTCTCCTCACTTTTCTCATTGCCTTCCCTTTTCGCTCCCTTTACAGAGTGTCGTCTTGCATAGGAAAACGATCTCATCCTCTTGGTTCTCAATTCTTCCTAAAAGTCCCCCGGCTCATCAAGTTCTTTATGCTATTGTTTATTTTTGCTACCTCCCCCTTTTCCACTTCTCCTCTTCCTCCTCCCTTCCTTCTCCTACTCCCCTCCTCCCCTTCTCATTCTCCACCTCTTCTTGCTCCTCCTCTTCTCTCTCCTTCATTTCTTCCTCCCCTTCTTCCTCCTCCTTTGCTGGCCTCTTTTATTCTTGCTCTTCCCGGCTGCTGTTCTAGTCTTTTCTTCTCTCGTCTTCTCTCCTCCTCCTCCTCATCTCCTGACCTCTTTTCACCCTTCTCTTCCTTGCTACTGCTACAGTCTTTCCTGCCCCTCCCTTCCCTCTTTATCCTCTTTACCCTCCTCCTCCTCTTCCTCCTCCTCGTCTTCTCTGGACCTCTTTTATCCCTTCTCTTCCTTGCTACTGTCAGTCTTCGTTCCTTCTTCATCCTCCTCCTCCTTTTCCTCTTCTCTGGACCTCTTTTATCCCTTCTCTTCCCTGCTACCGTCAGTCTTCATTCCTTCTTCATCCTCCTCCTCCTCCTTCTCTTCTTCCTCCTCCTCTTCTCTGGACCTCTTTTTTCCCTTCTCTTCCCTGCTACTGTCAGTCTTCATTCCTTCTTCATCCTCATCCTCCTCTTCCTCCTCCTCCTCCTCCTCTTCCTCCTCCTCCTCTTCCTCCTTCTCTTCCTCCTCCTCCTCTTCCTCCTCCTCATCCTCTTCCTCCTCCTCCTCTTCTCTGGACCTCTTTTTTCCCTTCTCTTCCTTGCTATTGTCAGTCTTCGTTCCTTCTTCATCCTCCTCCTCCTCCTCCTCTTCTCTGGACCTCTTTTCTCCCTTCTCTTCCCTGCTACTGCCTGTCTTCCCTTCTCCTCCCACTTCCCTTCCTCCTCGTCCTCTTCCTCCTCCTACTCCTTTTTTTTTTCTTCCATCTGATGCACTTCTCTCCTCATCCATCATTCTTCAAAACCCATTCGTAATTCTCTCACATACTCGTAAGTTCTCGGATCGCGTTACAATGGTAACACATTCGTATTTTTTCTCGTAAATATTTTTCTACATTTCAGATGTGGGTTACAGCATAATTATAGGTGAATAATTTTCTCAGATATGATAGCATAACTGTGTGCTGTACTGTATCATGTGTAATCTTAGGGCACAGACAGACTGCCTTAATCGAGGCCGAGATAGATATATTAAGTATTGAAGCGAGATTTTGATACTAGGATGCTCTCAGGATATATTTATTTGTATATGTATGTATGTATATGTAAATATATATATTATATATATATATATATATATATATATATATAGAGAGAGAGAGAGAGAGAGAGAGAGAGAGAGAGAGAGAGAGAGCGAGAGAGAGAGAGAGAGAGAGAAAGAGTGAGAGAGTGAGAGAGAGAGAAAGAGAGAGAGAGAGAGAGAGAGAGAGGAGAGAGAGAGAGAGAGAGAGAGAGAGAGAGAGAGAGAGAGAGAGAGAGAGAGAGAGTGAGAGAGTGAGAGAGAGAGAGAGAGAGAGAGAGAGAGAGAGAGAGAGAGAGAGAGAGAGAGAGAGAGAGAGAGAGAGAGAGAGAGAGAGAGAGAGAGAGAGAGAGAGAGAGAGGGGGGGGGGGGGCGG
>NC_134798.1:3885455-3890455 GCF_046742065.1 Oratosquilla oratoria
AACGTACCTTATGAATGTGATAACACCTTCTAGATGCAAATTGATCCCTTTGTTGGGAAATTCAGATTCAGAAATGTCTGTTATTTGTTCCAAATACTAAGGAGTTTTGAATTTGAAGGTTGACCCATAGACAGGTTAAATCAAGAATGTAAAGGTGTATTATTCATAAGTGGGAGTAGAGTTGCATACATCTAAAAAAAATCGGGTTCAAAAGATGCCAGGAAACGGATTGATAAAGTCGTTATTTGAAGGTTGTTATCCCCTGCAAAACAAGGTTAACTATAAAAAATTACACCAGGACAATATATGTGAGGTGAGACATCGAACTGGGGAGGTTGGATGATGCACTGTAGATGATGCTGGTGGATGGTTGAGGAGGAACGAGTCCAGAAGCTAAGATTAAAGAAAAAGCTTAACCGGTTTCACAGTCGGTTGTTCGTGTGATCCAACACGAGAGCATAGAGGTGCCAACCAATGGTAAAGTACAAGGATGCCAACCTTTCGCATAAAAAGGGGGTGGAAGGAGCAGCAGCCTAAGTGTGGAAAGGAGCTCGTCGCGAACCATGTAAATCATCTTCTTGGATGGATTTCAAAGTTAAAGACGTACTCGTCTGAGCGCGCCCAAGAGTGCGGATCCCAGAGAGCCGTCGCGTCGCCGGAGTTGGGCCGAAATAGGTCGCCAACGAAGTGCGCCTGCGTCAACGGAAAAAAAAAATAATAATGAAAATATTAAGAAAAAGAAGAGAATGGCACGCGGGGGAGAGGAACTATGATCAAGATACCATTTTCTAGCTTAGGATACTCTCTAAGGGGGTGAAAGCTGGGGATGCTAGAGTGGGGGAGGAGATCATAAAGAAATATTACGAGAGTTTCTTTTTCAGCAATAGTGGTTGATGTACGGTCGTTTACATTTGGAGCAAAGGAAAGGATGGTGATGGAGAGAGAAAGGGATTGGCGTGTGGGAGAGTGAGAGAGGGAAAAAACTAGAAAGTGAGTGAAATAGAGGGAAAGAGGGAGATATGGAGAAGGAGAGATGGAAAGGTAGAGGTTCAGAGAGGGAGACAGGGACGGGAAGAGGGACGGGAAGAGGGACGGGAAGAGGGACGGGAAAAGAGAGGGAGATAGAGGGAGAGGAAGAAGGGGCAAAAAAGAGGAAGAGAGAGAGAGAGAGAGAGAGAGAGAGAGAGAGAGAGAGAGAGAGAGAGAGAGAGAGAGAGAGAGAGAGAGAGAGAGAGAGAGAGAGAGAGAGAGAGAGAGAGAGAAAGATAATAAGACTAAGTATGAGAGAGAGAGGGAAAGATAATAAGACTAAGTATGAGAGAGAGAGAGAGAGAGAGAGAGAGAGGCACACGATAGGGGAGTTAAGCAGGCAGGGAAGGAGGCAGGAAAGGGTGTGGGAGAGGCTGAGGGAGAGTGACACAGAAGGGAGTGGGTGAGGAGGATGAGAGGGAGGAAGTGAGAAAGAGTAAGAGCGAAGGATGGTGAGGGTGGGTGGGAGGCGGAGGTGGTGTATAGAGCCAGCGGAGCTCCGTCGGCCGAAGAGGAGGAGAAGGCCAAATCAATGGTCCCTGCGAACTGGCGTGGAGGTAGTTGAGGAGGCTGAAAGTAGTGGAGGTAGTGGTGGTGGAAGTGGTAGTGATGGTAATGGCTGTGGTGGAGATGGTGATGGCAGTTGAAGGCGGTGGAAGAAGTGGGGGTGGCAGAGGAGATGATGGAGGAGGTGGAGAAGTTAGAGGAAGTGGAGGAGGTAGAGGTGCAGGTGGTGATGGTGGTGGGGGAGGAGGAGGTGTGGAGGCGGGAGTGAAGGTGGTGGTAGAGGCGGAGGAGGTGGAGGAGGAGATGATGGTGGAGGAAGAAACGCTCGGAGGAGCCCCCAACTAACTCGCCCCCCCCTCCCCCGCTCTTGGGGGGTGAAGAGGGAGGGCGGCATCGAGCCTATAAGTATAAGGTATCATGGATAGGGGCCAAGCAAAGAAGATTGTATGGCCCAATACTCGGCTGGACTGGGTTGGGGCTAGGCTGAACTTTGGACTGAGTGTGAGTGTGACCTGAGGCTGGGATGGGCTGGGCTAGGCTGGGCTAGGAATAGGACTGGAATTAGGTTATTTGAATGCCTATTCTATCCCGTCATCCGCTCTGTCTGTCTATCAGCCTATCTGTACGTCTGTATTTTTGACAATCTGCATCAGTATGTCACTGTTTGTGCATGTATATCGATCTGTATATCTATGTCTGTATATCGGTCTGTCTTTCTCTGTATCTTCATGTCGGTCTGCCCATCTATCAACCTACTTACCTGCCTGCCTGCCTACCTGTCTACAGGGCGCAGGATGCAAGACAGGCAGCCTGCTACATACTTTATGCTGCAAGCCACAGGTCAACGGCAGGCCTGTTTTGGAATCCGAGAATCAGGCTTGGAAAGTGGGTCATGCAGTGACATCCGCGGTGCACGGGACTCCTCACCCTTTGACTAGGGGGACGCCCTTCACAGGCTTTATTCTAGCTTGCGTCACACGAAGCGAAGCCTAATTCAACTCATCCTTTCACTACGGCGAACCTCATCACATTTTTATCCAATTAAACGAAAAGGGGAAATTAATCGAAAAAATCACTGGACGAGATCGATGGACATCGGAAAGTAATGAAAAGAAGTGCAAGGAGGTTACGCACGGAGGAGCTGAACTGTGGTCGGAATACAAGTAGCAGTCGCCTGCAGCCGCTAGGAATCGAACCAAGGCCTTTGTATTTACAAGACAAAACTATGACGTCACGGAGTTACTTTCGACAAGTGTCGTCTGAAAACTTTTATCTTAGCTGCCGCTAGGTAATTTTTCTCAGTTAAGTTGAATACTCTAATGGTTAGATTTTAAGTGAGAGTCGTTATATTTGACCCCCTCTGGTTCCGATCTTTTGTTTTGAACCTAAGTTGAGCGTTTTGAATTTTGAGTCTGTTTCTTCTTCAAGAAATTCAAGGACTCTCATCTTCTATGTTCTATTTCTGGGGAGGAAACTTTCAACCTGAATAAGGTTGCACTCATTTCCCCAATGTTAATCCAGTAGTTGCTGCCAAATTATTTCATTAAGATGTTTGAGTTTCTCCTTCCCGTAATTCAAGGACTCGAAATGTTGAGTTCTTGCAAAATACCCTTTCAGGTTAGATATAAGGTCGAAGAAAAGACCTGGATCCTTTTTTTTTCTTTTTTTTTCTGTCCTTTCTTTTTTCTTTTTTCTTTCATTTTCCTCCTTTCTTTCCCTCTTTCTTTCCTTCTTTCTTTTCTTCTTTCCTTCCTTCTCTCCTTTCTTCTTTCTTTTTTCAACATGATGTCGTACTTCAAAACATTTGTTCCTACTGACGCCAGACGATCTTATTCAGCTCTTTTGTGAGCTCAGGAAAACAGTGGTTTTGCGATCAAATGATTCCACCTGGCGTCAGTTGGACCAAAAATTTACGAAATGCCCCTCCGTAGTGAAGAGGTTGGCAACTTGTTTGCCACCAAGTGATTTCATTCAGTGAAAGAAAAGTTGGAAAGGTCGGTCATCTATCACACTTAACACTTCATGATAGCTTTCATCAGTCCATGTGATCAATAACGGTTTAAAGAATGAATGAGTAAATAAATGAATAAATGATGATGATATGGTTTAACGTCACAATCTCTCCCCCATCGGGAGACTAGGACGGTGCCTCTTACAGGGGACTTTTTAATGTAGAATTTAATGAACCATGCCCTTTGTTCAACTTCGCCGGTGGCAGGATTGGAACCGCCGTCACCTCGACTTTCGCAGCAAACAAATGATAAGGAAACAAACAAATAAATTAATTAATAAATAAACAAATCAATCAATCAATATATAAATAATACAGTAAGCGTGCACTACTGCATTGTGGACATTCTATAAGTCTTATTCCAGATAACAAGGTATTCGAGGAAAAACACATAAATAAATAGAAAAATGAAATAAAATGAAAACATGACAACAAAAGAGACGCTGGGACAGTTCCACTCTTCACAACCACCCGGAAGTCCCGTGCCGGAAAATGAACAAATACTCGTAAATAGACAAGCAAACAAAGAGCATAATAAAAGAAGAGAAAGGAAAGTGGGTGAGGATTATTGTATTCTGTAGATTCCGGAAGTTCTGGGCCGGGTAATGAGGCCTTTGGATAAACAACTCTGGGCGGTTCATGACGGATTGGGTCAATTAGCCAGAGGGGCCGACCTTAGATTCACCCCCAACCCCAGCTGAGCCCTTAATGGACCAAATGGGACAGCGTCAAGTCTCCCATTAGACTCTGTTAGCCCTGTGAATCCTATTTACCCATTTAATATTGTTGGTCTGGATGTCGTCAGACGATTTTATTCAGAGAAGAGAAACACTTTTACTGACCAGAGGAGGAGAACAATTGTAAGTGAGTAACAGCTGAGGAGAAGACAGCGAGAGGGAAGCGAGGGAAGCCAGGAGTGAGGGAGTGTGGGAATCAGGGAGTGAAAAGTTGAGAGAAAGAGAAAGAAGAGAGTGAATGAAGTAGAGGAAGAGAGAAGGTATAAGAGAGAAGAGAGAAAGGGACAGAAGGAAATAGGGGGAGTGGGAAAGACGGAAAAAGAGTGGGGGAAACAGTGAGACAGGGAAGGAGGGAGGGACAGAGTGAGGGATTGAGGGAGCGACAGCGGCAGGGATAGAGGAAGGGGCTGAGGAGGGGACTGAGGAAGAGACTGTGGCAGGAATTGAGTGAGGGACTGAGTGAAGGATTGAGGGAGCGACAGTGGGAAGGACAGATGAAGGGACAGAGGAAGGGACCGAGTAAGGGATTGATAGATAGAATGTGAAACGGATTGGAAGAGAGATTGAGAGAGGAACTGAGAGAGTGACGGAGAGAGATAATGGGAAAGGAATTGGGAGAGGAATTTAAAGAGGAATTGGGAGAGGGATTGAGATAAGAATTGGAAGAGGGACTGAAAGAGGGACTGAGATAGGGGTGAGAGAGGATTTGAGAGAGG
>NC_134798.1:3895455-3897955 GCF_046742065.1 Oratosquilla oratoria
TAAAGATCACTGAAGAAGAAAGGCACAAACACAGTAAACTTGGGACAATAGAGGATCATCACAGGCAGGGTAGGGTAGGATGGAGTGAGTGAGTGAGGGAGGGAGGGAGGGAATGTGGGGAACGGGGAGAAAGGGGGAATGAAAAGAGGGGGGAAGAAGAAAATGGATCCAGATGAAAAGAAGATTATAGATAGGGAGGAGCAGGAGTAAAGGAGAAAGAAAGAATGGAAAGAAGATAGAGAAGGAGTAGGTATAAACAAAAGAAGAGGGGAAGGGGGGAAGGAGGAGAAGATAGGTGAGGAGGAGGAGTAGGAGGAGGAGAAGGAGGAGTAGGTGAGAAGGAGTATGAGGAGGAGGAGGAACAGGAGGAAGAGGAGGAGGAGGAGGAGGAGGAAGAGGAGGAGAAGGAAGAATACTCATACATACATACATACATATACCAAGGCTTTTTCCCCCTTTCAAGGGAGGTAGCCAAAAAGGGAAAGGCATAAAAACACTCCCACCCATTTCATCCCTAAATACACTCCACACCCCTCCTACCCTCCCTCTCATCTGAGCACCTCCTGGATGACGGGTCATCCCTGCACCTTGCCCACCGCCCTGGGTCAGAAGCAGTGTCGCAAGACACAGCACATCCACAGCAAGGCCGCTTCATTTAATCGGCGACCCCCCCCTCTCCGTCCCCCCTTGCATATAAGGAGAGGACGGGGAGAAATCCCTTCGGGCTGCGTCAAAATTTGCTCACACATACTACCTCACCCCCACCCCCCCGCCCATTCCTCCTCATGCAATCACAACATCATCCATATACAACCATTCTCCACTCACCTCTGTCTTCCGTCCTCTCCCTTCCTTCCTCAACAGACATTCCCCTCTTCCCCAAAGCCCCCTTCACCCCATCCATCCACCTCATCCTAGGACGTCCCCTCATGTTCACTCCCTCCACATCTGCCTTCCATACCTCTTTTACTAGTCTTTCTTCACTCATTCTTTCCATGTGTCCAAACCATCCTAATATTCTTTCATCAACCCTATCTCCCAGCTCCTTTTTCACCCCTGTTCTCCTCCTCACCTCCTCATTTCTCACTCTATCTAGCCTAGTAACCCCCACCATACTTCTCAGACACCTCATCTCAAACACATTCAAACTCCTTCTCCTACTAGTATTATGCATATATATATATATATATATATATATATATATATATATATATATATATATATATATATATATATATATATATATGCATGCAGAAATTAAAACGAGGTACAGTCAAGGACTCGAACCTGCGCTAGCACGTGACAAGTGATAGTGACTTGACCGATTGCGCCATCAAGAGAGATGTAACTCGAGCATGCAAATATACAAGAAAAGTCGCGTTCAATTTTTATCTCTCTTGGTGGCGCAATCGGTTAAGTCACTATCACTTGTCACGTGCTACCGCAGGTTCAAGTCCTTGGCAGTACCATGTTTCAATTTCTGCATGTTTCTCGATGTTGAGAGAGAGAGAGAGAGAGAGAGGGGGAGGGAGGAGAGAGCATCTTCAAGATGTTTATGCCTACTGATAATATCCGAAGTGTAGAATCTTTTCGCACCAAATAATAAGTGGATGAAAATTGATGCCTTCATGCAGTATGGAAGTAGGAGATTTAATATTGAAGTAGGATGAAACAACCTCGCCAACGGAGTAGATAATTAACGGGAAGGTATGAGATAAATTTCGATGAAGCGTATTGAGTAGAATAACTGACTGAGCAGGATAAACACCAACTAGTTGTTTGTTCGCTTTCTTTTTCATTTAATCTACTCTTTATCTATTCATTTATATATTTATTTACTTTATCAATTTTATCTTATTCTATTTTTATTTATCTATCTACTTATCTATATATATATATATATGTTCTTATTGTTAGCTATTGTTATTGTTACTGTTATTGTTATTGTTATTGATATTGCCGTCGTTGTTGTTGCTGTCACAAGTAGCGACATCCTAACGCGCTCGGCCATAATAATCATATAATCAATCATAATATAAAATTCTTCAGGAGATTTGGATTAAATTATTTTAAGGTAATTATCCTCATTTTTGGAAGAATATAAGGGAATATATATATATATATAAATATATATATATATATATACATTATATATATATTTATATATATATATGTATATTTATATACATATATATATATATATATATATATATATATATATATATATATATATCTTTTTTCAACCACAAATCACTTTTAATTTCATGCCATCGCAGTCGAGACTGAGAATCGCTCGATGGAGGTATCCGTTGGAAATTGAAACGTGGAGGAGCCGAGGATTCGAACCCAGCTAACCCGTAACAAAGTTGCAGTGACGTAGACCAATACGCTATCAAGAGTTACGGGTTAGCTGGTTTCGAATCCTCGGCTCGTCCACGTTTCAATTTTCAACGGATGCCTCCATCGAGCGATTGTCAGTCTCGACGGTGATGGCATGGAA
>NC_134798.1:3915455-3917955 GCF_046742065.1 Oratosquilla oratoria
TGTGTGTGTGTGTGTGTCTGTGTGTGTGTGTCTGTGTGTGTGTGTGTGTGTGTGTGTGTGTGTGTGTGTGTGTGTGTGTGTGTGTGTGTGTGTGTGTGTGTGTGTGTGTGTGTGTGTGTGTGTCTGTATGTGTGTGTGTGTGTGTGTGTGTGTGTGTGTGTGTGTGTGTGTGTGTGTGTGTGTGTGTGTGTGTGTGTGTGTGTATTTATTTACCTAGTTGTATTTACCTAGTTGTATCTTACGGGAAGGGGAACTACGCTCGTAGTGTCCCGTCTCTGTATCTCGCAGTATATAGTTTGCTCTAAAATTCATGCATGGTTTTTGCACACACTATTGTTTCGTCCAATTTGCTCCTAACATCTACCACTCTGTATGGAAAGCTGTCCTTTTTCAGGTCACTTCTATAACTATCTTTTTGAGTTTCTTTTCATATCCTCTTGTATTTCTCTCATCCCAATTTAGTAAGTCTTCTCTATCAAGGACTTCCATGCCTCTCATTATTCTATAGACGATCAATAGGTCATCCCGTGTGTGTGTGTGTGTGTGTGTGTGTGTGTGTGTGTGTGTGTGTGTGTGTGTGTGTGTGTGTGTGTGTGTGTGTGTGTGTGTGTGTGTGTGTGTGATAATAATAATAATAATAATAATAATAATAATAATAATAATAATAATAATAATAATAATAATAATAATAATAATAATAATAATAATAATAATAATAATAATAATAATAATAATAATAATAATAATAATAATAGTGTGTGTGTGTGTGTGTGTGTGTGTGTGTGTGTGTGTGTGTGTGTGTGTGTGTGTGTGTGTGTGTGTGTGTGTGTGTGTGTGTGTGTGTGTGTGTGTGTGTGTGTGTGTGTGTGTGTGTGTGTGTGTGTCTGTGTGTGTCTGTGTGTGTGTGTGTGTGTGTGTGTGTGTGTGTGTGTGTGTGTGTGTGTGTGTGTGTCTGTGTGTGTGTGTGTGTGTGTGTGTGTGTGTGTGTGTGTGTGTGTGTGTGTGTGTGTGTGTGTGTGTGTGTGTGTGTGTGTATGTATGTGTGTGTGTGTAAGTATGTGCGCGATTGTCAATATGTGCGTGTACGCCCGCGAGGACTCGGGCTTCCATATTCTGGACTACACTTACGCATTTTGTGCATTTCAAAGAAAAAATGAATGAATAGATAATACACAAATAAACAAAAAATAAGCATATAAACACGATAAATAGGTAAATAATTAGATAAACGAATAAATAAACAAAAAATAATTTTAATGATGAATAAATAGATATAGATAAATAAATGAATAAACAGAGATAAATAAACAACAAACAAACAGGGCGCGCGCGTCGACTGCAGCGTACGACCTTGGCACAGCTGAGCCAGCAGCCCACCAACCACACCACCACTCCAAAGGTGAATAAAATCAACCACCGACATACCCCTTCCTCTTTCCCCCTCCCTCTCCGTCTCCCCCTTCGACCCTCCCACCCCTTCCCCCTTCCCACCCACTCTCTCCCCACCCACCCACCCTCCAACTCGTCTTCCCGTCCAATACAAACACATTATCGTGTTTCAGCCAAGACGGGGGAAGACGGAAGGAGGCGGGGGGTCAAGCCTCTCCGCCCGAACCCAATCCGCTACTGCGGCCGGACCGCCGCCGCCGCCGCCGCCGCTCCTCCTGCAGCCTCCACTCTCTCTTGCCCCTAATAGCTCTGCTTAGGAGCGTTGCTTGTCTATGGCATAATGGTATGGGGTATGGAGAGGAAGATGATCAACAGGAGGAGGAGGAGGAGGAGGAGCAGGAGGAGGAGGAGGGGAGGAGGAGGGCAAGGAGGAGAGCTAGGAGGAAGGTGAGGAGCAGGAGGGCGAGGAGAAGGAGGGAGAGTAGTGGGAGAGTAGGGGGGGCGAGGGGGAGGGCGAGGGGGAAAGCGAGGGGGAAAGCGAGGAGGAGGGCGAGTAGGAGATTGAGATAATGATGAGGAGGAAGACAACAAGAGGAGGAGGAGGAACAAAAGGGTAAGAAGAGAAACTTAAGAACGAGTATAAAGAGGAGGAGGAGGAGGATTGGGAGAGAGGGGAAAGAGTAGGAAGAGTAGTTTGAGGAAAGAGAGGAGGATGGGAGAAAGAGGATTATGGGGAGAAAAATGAGAATGAGGAGAAAGAGGAGAATGGGGAGAAAGAGGAGTATGGAGGAAAAAGAGAACTACGACAGCGAGACACAAAACAGTTTCCAAATATCAAAAATAAATCATACGAAAATTGACTAAAACATATGAATCTATTTTTCCTAAAAAAGTATAGACTCAAAAGTCACTTGATACAGATCTTTAAGATTCTAAAGGGAAGTGACAACATCAAAAGTGACAAATTTTTCACACTGAATGAGAATCAGACAAGAAATAATGGACTCAAACTGTCAGGAAATAGATTTAAACTGGAAGTGGGTAGAAACAACTTCGCCAACCGTGCAATGTAGTTCAGTTCGATGCTTTGAGATCCATTTAGATGGTGTAA
>NC_134798.1:3922955-3927955 GCF_046742065.1 Oratosquilla oratoria
GTGTGTGTGTGTGTGTGTGTGTGTGTGTGTGTGTGTGTGTGTGTGTGTGTGTGTGTGTGTGTGTGTGTGTGTGTGTGTGTGTGTGTGTTGAAAATGAATGGAGAAAAATTAAAGAAGTGGTTAAGGGAGTAGCAGAGCAAATAATTGGATTGAAAGAAAGACAAAACAGATATACGTTATTTGATAATGAATGTACAAAAATAGTTGAAGAAAGAAAACTAGCAAACGCCGAATGGTTGATAAATACGACTGATGGAGAACTAACAAGAATATTGCAGGAGAAGACGAGAGAAGCTAGGCTAATAATTAGAGGAAAGAAAAGGCAACAGATAAACAAAGGATTAGATCAAATAGATCAGGATGCTAAAGAAGGCAAGGTTAGGGAACAATATGAAGGAGTAAGGAAACGTAGGAAAGGATATCAACCAAGAACAAAGATGATAAAAGATCAAAATGGTGATATTTTGATTAATGAAAAAGAGGTAATGGAACATAGGAAGAATATTTTAAGGAGCTCTTAAATAGACCTGAACCTGAAAATCCTTTGATTAGTAAAGATATACAAGGACCAGAGGATTACCAGTTGGAACCATCGCTGGAGGAATTAAGAAAATGCATCAGAGGTTTAAATAGTAATAAAGCTCCAGGAAGAGATAATATCCCAGTAGAACTCTTAAAATTAGGTGAAGATTTAGAAAGAAAATTGACTAAATTAATACAGCTCATATGGAGAGAGGAAAGAATACCATCATCATGGAATGAAGGAGTGATAATACCAATACATAAAAAAGGAAATAAAAACGATTGTATACATTACAGGGGCATCTTACTGTCACAGACTGGATATAAGATCCTTGCTAGAGTACTATATACCAGATTGAAGGTATACGCATAGTGTGTAATAGGAGATTATCAGTGTGGATTTATGAGTGGAAAGTCAACGATTGACCATATTTTCACATTAAAATAAGTAATGGGAGTATAATACGATACAATACCATTTGTTTATTGATTCCAAGCAGGCCTACGATAGTATATACAGACAGAGTATATGGGGCATACTAAAGGAATTTGGAATACCGGACAAGATAATACGTTTTAACAAAAGTCTGTCTTACAAACAAAAAGTTAGTAGTAAAGGTTGATGGAAGATATTCGGAATGTTTCGAAATCGAGAATGGCTTGAGGCAAGGATGTGTATCATCTTGTATGCTGTTTAACTTGGTGATGGAGAAAATAACTAGGACAATGATAGATAGAGAGCGTGGATGTAAACTGGATAACATTAAGGTCAATAATCTAACATACTTGCCGAGAGTAGAGATGACTTGAAAGATCTAATCACCCCACTAAGAGAGACAGCAGAGAGAGTTGGGCTGCAAATAAATATCGATAATACCAAACTAATGTGTATGAGCAGAGAGAAGAGGAACGTAGAGGATGTGTTTTTCGAAGACAAGAGAATAGAGGAGGTAGAGAGTTTCAGGCATCTAGGTACAACAGTGTAGTGTTCTGTAGCCAACACGTGTAGTTACCTCTTTAAGATTTGTGACCGCCAAGCACAGGATAAACTATGGTCACCCCTTAGAACATGCATTCGATTAATTTATATTAATATAAATAATAACATTCACATTAGCAACTTAATTTATTTTGTAAATAGAATAAAACATACCCCTCTACATCCTGTAACAAGGATATATATGTACTACAAAAAGATTTTGAATGATTGCATACTTAACACAAAGAGTCAAGAATTTCGCCATCATTTTTGTACATAGTATCATCGACATTTTCAATAAACAGAGACCAGTCATGGGATTGGCTTTGAATATCCTAGCTTCATTAAGGAAGAGTACCAGCTGTTTGCACTGAACACGGGAGTGTTTATCCCAAGGGTGCATAAGGGTAAATAAACCGCGGCGATCTTAGGATCGTACATTCCGACGAGAACACCACCAGCCGTCGGCGCAGAGTACGGAAGTGCTCATTCCACATGTGCCCAAGGGAACCATGCCACGGCAAACTAAATGGTGTGTTCTGACTCCCCATTATGAAAAAATTCCCATACCTTGTCCCTACAACTCGTTTCAGGCTGGCCGCTTCCAACAAGAGCGACTAGTAGTGGAGCCAACATTGGTTACACCACATTTGGTGACCCTGAGGTACCACTACATTTGGTGACCCTGAGGACAACATTTAGTGACCCCGGATCTCCGCCGCCCCAGCCTGCCTGCCCGACCTGCCCAACCCCGTTCCACCGCCCCGGCTCGCCCGTCCAGCCCGGCCCCTCCAACCCGGCTAACCCAGCCCTGGCCTGCACGCCCCACCAGCGTGCCCAGCCCCGTACCACCGCCCCGGCCTGCACGCCGCATCAGCGTGCCCAGCCCCGCCCCATCGTCCCGGCATGGTTTCCCAGCCCAGCCCCACCGCCCCGACCTGCACGCCGCACCAGCGTGCCCAGCCCCACCCCACCATCCCGGCTTGGCTGCCCAGCCCAGTCCCACCGCCCCGGCCTGCCTGCCGCACCAGGGTGCCCAGCCCCGCTCGCCAACCCAGCTGCCCACGAACATCGCTACATACTAATTACGTAAGCATGACGGACGATCAACAACATGAAGTAAGTGCATTCCGCGCACCCCCTTTTTCCAACCGCGACCCAACAATATGGCTCACAATCCTCGAGTGTAACTTTAAGGCAAACCGCATTACCACCAGCCTAACGAAGTTTTCACATGCTTGTGGCCTCTTACCATCTGACGTACTCCTCCAGGTTTCAGACACCATCTCCAAGGCACCTACATCCGGTACCCCATATGAGGATCTGAAGCAAGCCGTTCTGGACCGCCTTGAGTCTTCCGAAGCTACACGCCTGCAGGAGCTCCTCTCGAAAGAAGAACTTGGAAATGAGAAACCGTCCGACTTGCTGCGACGCATGAAGCGATTGCTCGGAGACAAATACACAGCATTCGATAATTCCATCTTGCCCCACCTATTCTACCAGCGCCTGCCACCAACCATCCAAGGCAACCTCTTCAGCGCCAAGAACAAGATCTCGCTCGACGAGCTAGCCACGCTCGCTGATGACTTCATGGCTTCGGTACCAGTTGCGCGCCCTACCATCGCTAACCTCGCCGACCAGTCCGCAACTCAGGCGTTAACCGAGCTAGTCTCCAAAATCACCCTCCAGGTCAGCGCCCTCCAAGAGCAGGTTGCCAATCTTCACAGACGACCCCCGTCACCAAGATACCACCGCAACCGCTCCAGGTCTACATCCAGAGGGAGACCCAAGCAAACATCAGGCGTCTGCTTCTACCATTGTCGCTTTGGACAAGATGCGAAGAAATGTGCACAGCCGTGCACCTTCTCACCGGCACCGTTAAACAAGATGGGCGAACGCCAACGGCGCACGGCGTTCGCCAACATACATCGAAACTTTTCTTCGTCTTTGATCCACTCTCAAACACCACATACCTCATCGACACCGGAGCTGAAGTCAGTGTCCTGCCTGCTACAGCAACCCAGCATTCACTGCCGCCGATGTCTTACCTCTACGCAGACAACGGCACCAAGATACCCGTTTTCAAGAGGAAGACACTTCAGCTAGAACTCAACCTTCGCCGATCCTTTGAGTGAACCTTCTACGTTGCAGCAGTTTCCCAACCAATCCTTGGCGCCGATTTTTTTACCCACTTCGATCTCCTGATCGATATTAAAAATCGCAAGCTCCACGATCCCCTTACATCGATGTCATCCAACGCCAGGCCAACAACCGGAGTAAGTAGCAAGCTTTCAACCATCGGTGCCGATAACAAGTTTGCTTCTCTCCTCAGGAACTTTCCTGCCTTAACACAACCTTACTCCACGACCACGACTGTGAAACACCACGTAGTGCACCACATAGAGACTACGGGACCTCCAGTCTACGCCAAAGCCCGTCGTCTGGCTCCGGAACGCCTCAAACTACCCAAGGCAGAACTGGAAGCCCTCATACGTCAAGGTATCATTCGTCCAAGCTCAAGCAACTGGTCGTCAGCTCTCCACATCGTCCCCAAAAGCAACGGCGACATCAGACCATGCGGTGACTACCGCGCCCTCAACTCGCGAACTGTGATGGATAGGTACCCAGTTCCCAACATACAGGAGTTTTCCTCAAAACTTGCAGGAACTCGCGTATACTCCCGGATCGATCTTGTCAAAGCCTTCCATCATATTCCAGTCAACCCGCCGGACATCCCCAAAACAGCTGTCACCACGCCTTTTGGCTTGTTCGAATACGTTCGAATGCCCTTCGGCCTCAAGAACCCTGCCCAATTTTTCCCGAGATTCATGGACGAACTCCTACGAGGTGTGCCTTTTTATTTCGCCTACATCGACGATGTGCTCATCGCCAGTCCGGACGAAGCCACGCACCAAGACCATCTGAAGCAAGTCTACCCAACTACAAGACTACGGCATCCACATCAATCTCGACAAATCTGAGTTCGGTGTTTCATCCATCAACTTCCTAGGACACACCGTCACACCTTCAGGGGTCACCCCTGTCTCATCCCGCTGCGACGCCATCCAGAGTTTCCCGAAACCTACAACACAGCGCCAACTCAAGCAATTCCTTGGTATGTTAAACTTTTATAATCGTTTCATTCCAGCCTGCGCTCAACTGCTCCACCCACTCTACTCCATGATCAAGCCATGCAAGAGGGGACATTCCATCGTACTCAACTGGGACACCGAAACTGATGCAGCTTTCATGGCAGCTAAAGAAGCACTCGGGAATGCTACCGCCCTTAGTTTCCCTATCCCTGATGCCATCACCTCCATCTCAAGAGATGCTTCAGACACAGGTGTCGGCGCAGTTCTGCAGCAATACATCAACGACGCCTGGAAACCCATTGCTTTCTTCTCAAAGAAACTCAACAATGCCGAGAAGAAATACAGCGCCTTCGACAAGGAACTCCTAGCCATCTACAAGGCTGTCAACAGGTTCAGGTATTTCATCG